>NW_006796479.1:490546-582393 GCF_000442215.2 Lipotes vexillifer | reverse complement strand
CTGTGCTCCACAACGGGAGAGGCCACAGCAGTGAGAGGCCCACGTAACGCCAAAAAAAAAAAAAAAAATTTCAGAAATGAAAGAGGAGACGTTACAACAGATGTCAAGGAAATTTTAAAAAGATCAAGGCAAATTATTATAAATAATTATATGCCAACACATAGGATGACCTACCAAAGACTGAATCCAGCAGAAATAAAAAGTTTAAAAAGACCAACAGCAACATAGGAGATGGAATTAGTAATCAAAAACTTCCCAAGAAAGAAAAGCCCAGGATAAGATGACTTCCCAGGTGAATTCTACCAAACATTTAAAGAAGAGTTAATACCAATTCTTCTTAAACTCTTCCAAAATATAGAAAAGCAAACACTTCCAAACTCATTCTGTAAGGCCAGTATCACCCTGATACTAATGCATACCACAAGAAGATAAAACTATAGACCAATATCCCTGATACACATGTAGGCAAAAATTTTCAACAGAATACTAGCAAACGGAATTCAACACCACATAAACATACAGGATCATACACTATAACCAAGTGGGAATTATCCCTAGGGTGCAAAGATGATTCAATATACACAAAACAGTCAATGTGATATGCCACATTAACAGAATGAGGGATAAAAATCAGATAATCATCTTGACAGATAAAGGACATTTGAAAAAATTCAACAGACTTTTATGATAAAAAAATTTCTCAGCAAATTAGGTATAGAAGGAACTTGTCTCAACAAAATAAAGGCCATTTATAATAAGCTTACAGCTAAATTATACTCAATGGTGAGAAACTGAAGGCTTTTCCTTTAAGATCTAGAACCATAGAATTGTGCCCACTCTCACCACTTCTATTCAACATAGTACTAGAATAACTAGCCAGAGCAATTAGATGAGAAAAAGAAATAAAAATATCCAAATTGGGAAGAAGTAAAATTATTTCTGTTGGCACTTGGCATGATCTTATATATAGAAAACCCTAAAGAATTCCACCAAAAAATACTGCTAGAACAAATTCAGTAAAGTTGTATTATACAAAATCAATATATAAAATCCAATTGCATTTCTACACACTAAGAGCAAACTATCTGATGAAAGAAATTCAAGTGGACACTAATAAATGGAAAGTTATTCTCTGTGCATGCATTGGAATTACCATCTAATATAGGAATCTCACTTTTGGTTATATATCCAAAGGAACTGAAACCAGGATTTTGAAGAGATATATGAACTCCCTTGATCATTTCATCATTATTCACAATGGCCAAGATATGGAAACAATCTAAGTGCCTATATGTGGATGAATGTATAAAGAAAAGAGAGTATGTACACATGATAGAATATTAATCAGCTTTAACAAAGAAGGAAATCCTGTCATTCACAACAATGTGGATAATCCTGGAGGACATTATGCTAAATGAAATAAGCCAGAAACAGAAGGACAAGTACTTTATACTACTTAGATTAGGAATCTAAAAAAGTCAACTCAGAAGCAGAGAGTAGAATAATTGTTCCCAGTAGCTACAGGTAGGGGTGAATGGGGAAGCATTAGTTAAAGGATACAAAGTTTCAATTACATGAATAAGTACTAGAGACCCACTGCACACTATAGAGCCTATAGTTAACAATACATATTATACACTTCAAAATTTCTCAGAGGGTAAATCTTATCTTACATGTTCTTACCACAGAACAATGACAGTAATAATAAAGAGATCATGAGGAAACTTTTGGAGACAATGGTTTGTTTAGGTCACATATTGTGATTATGGTTTTACAGATGAATATTTATCTCTAAACTCATCAAGTTGTATACATTGAATATGAACAGTTTTCATATATATAAATGAAACCTTAATAATGTGGTTTAAACAAATATAAAGAAGTGTTTCCAAAAGAATAACTTCCACAAAGCTCAGAGAATGATTTGCACATATACTGACAGCTTTAGTGCAAATCCAATTGTTTCTTCATCTTTATGAACACTGAGCTATTATCCTTTCTTTGAAAACTACTGCTTAAGCACACTAAAATATCAGACTATAGGGTGTGGAGACAGGAACTGCAAGTGACTGGAACCAAGTGGAACAGTTTCAAATTATTATGTACTGGCTCTGAAAACAAAGGTCTATGGCTGAAAGTGGTAATGTGTGGGAGAGGCTTATAACTGGGGATTCTCAAAATCATTTTTCATGTAAATTATAATATTTATTAAGGAATAAGTAAAATGTATAAATATAACCTGCCTGTATATTACTAAAATCAACATTACTGACAACAATCATTTAGAAATTAGAACACCAAGTTTTTTTTGCAGGTGATAGTATTTTATCACTGACAATAATTCTGTTTAGATTTATCAGTAGTGCTGATAACAAAAAGTAGACCAGTGTTATTTGGTTTTATTATTGTTTTTACATGCAGACAATGCATCCCCTTCATTTCTGCACCCAGAGCAGTACTACTCCCATTATAGGACTTTTGCTCCATTACCTTGCCTTTATTATGCCACTGAGTAGAAGGGTGACTCAAATCCAGGCCCTACCATTTATAACAATATGACTGTAGGAGTGATATTACTTAACTTTCTGTAAGTGGGGAACTTTTTTCTCATATGATTAGTGTGAGAACTAAGTTAGTACATACATACATATATATATGAATATAAATATTCATTTGAGTATTTATATACATGAGAAGATATGTCTATTCACACATGAATATTTATATACAAATATGATATCTGTTGTCTATGGTATACACACACACACACACACACACACACATACACACACACACACACACACACACACACACACAGAGATAATTTGGACTATTTTACCAAACCATACACTGTAATTCTAATTCATAATCATTCTCATACTGATATCTTGCTTTATTTTTTTTTCTATATGAAATTATATAATTACAATATTATGTCTGTATCATTATGATATATTAATCATTATATCACATTATATAATTATTTTCTCTCTTGCTGTTTATAGCATATGCACATGAAATCAATCATTAGCAGTCCTTATGTCTTTTTACCATTTAGAATGATGTTTGACAAATAGTACAAAAGTACAAACTCAAATATTTCTTGAATTAAACAGTGCACATATATATGTAAGAGAGAGAGACAAACAGATAGCAAGAGAGATACAGAGAATGACACAATTATATAAATACCTGGGCCAATAGCTATGCCATTTGTTGGTTAGGATTAGAAGAGGGCCAGGTTTTAGGGAAGAGTAAGTTTTGTTTTGAACCTGGTTTAAGTATTACTAAGGACAGGATTAAGAAGGTATCAGTGATAGAGGGATAAAACTAGACATGAGTGCTGACACATTATTTAAAGAGAAAGAAATTTTAAGGAAATAAGACATCAACTGTGCAACAAGATGGTGAGAATTCTAGTTAGAAAACTTTCCATTTGGAGATATTAGCAACAGTAGTGATGATGGATTTGTAAGGGTGGAAGCCAGCTGAGAAAGGGTAAAAGAGTAACTGATAGATTAGGAAGTAGAAGTCGTTTGTAGGAAACATTTTCGAGAATAGTAATAGAGAGCCAATCAATATGGCCATGGCTGGAGGAAGATTTTTTTATAATGATGCTTTTAATAAAAAAGAGCTACACTGGTCAGTAAGGTAGAAACTGTTCACAGTGCCTGTTGAGAACTGGAAAAAGTCCAAATTGAGATGTGCCATAAATGTAAAACACATACCAGATTTTGCAGACTTGGTAAGAAGAAAATAAAGTAGATTGTTTCTTACACATATCTTCAGTGCATATCAAGGTGATAATATTTTTAATATGTTGAATTAAATATATTATGAAAATTAGTTTTTCATGTTTGTTTTTACTTTTTAATGTAGTTATATATGTGGCTCGCATGATATCTCTATTGGACAGGGCTGATGTATAATATATTTGAATGCCTAACTCAGTTGAAGGAGAAAGAAGAAAGGAAGAGGAAAATAGATTCTCTCAAATTCTCAAGACAAAGAGAAGATGAGATTGTGAACAAGGTAGACTGGATTTGATCTTTTTGTGTGTGTGTGTGGTACGCGGGCCTCTCACTGTTGTGGCCTTTCCCGTTGCGGAGAACAGGTTCCGGACGCGCAGGCTCATCAGCCATGGCTCACAGGCCCAGCTGCTCCACGGCATGTGGGATCTTCCCGGACCAGGGCACGAACCCGTGTCCCCTGCATCGGCAGGCGGACTCTCAACCACTGCGCCACCAGGGAAGCCCTGGATTTGATCTTTGAGAGAAGGTAGGGAATGCATATAGATACAGGAAGGCTTCTTGAATTATTGGGGGAAAGTCAAAGGTTTATGTATGCTTTCTGTGTGTGGTATTTGTGCCAGTGTTTCAGTAGACTGCTTTAATGTGGTTTGGATCCAAGATGCAAGCTTTGGAGGACATATACTAGAGTAGCCCCTCATGATTCCCATGCCTTAGTGTTCATGCCTTTTATAATTTCCTTTAGGTGTGGGTGGGATCTGTGACTTGCTTCTAGCTAACAGAGTATGATGACAAAGTTGAGATTTTGCCAATGTAATTAAGATCGCCAATAAATTCTATTAGAATTAATCAGATGAAAGCCCTTAAAAGAAGCGCTGGGACCTCCTTGAAGTGAGATATTGCCCTTGCTGGCTTGATGAAGTAGGCTGCCATGCGCAGGAAGCCCACTTGCCAAAGAACTGTGGATGGCCTCTAGGAACGTTAAGCATCTTCTAAGACTTAAGAGTGGCCTCCAGCCTAGGACTAGCAGAAAGCCAAACCTGTATCACCTGATAAAAATAAAAAACTGCTTCTCAGCCCTAGAAGTTGAGTCTGATTATGAAGAGACTCAGCTACTTTCTTCCCTTCTTATAAATGTGTCAAATTACAGATGAGCTTACATTTTAATAGCAAACTTAATGGGAGGGTCTTAGAGTAAAATGTACACACACAATTCATAAAAGCAACTGGCAGATTTTGAAAATGAATGATGGTAAATAATAAACTCAAGATAGCAAGTATCTTGTAGGGTGGTGCCAAGCCCTACATTTATTCCTGTCAGAGTTAATATTTCCATTGATGATCTATAAAAATAAGTAAAGCAGCCCACTAACCATATTTTCACGTGAAATTACATTGATTGAACGTGTGGAGGGAAGAGAAACAGTGCAAAACAAATAGACTGTGACAAGATCATAGCAAACCCCTCTAGTTGTTGACAGTGTAAAACTTCAATCTAAGAGTTCTTCACACAAATCAGGGTAGAAATGAATGCCCATGGGGTCAGTGATGATTTCATTATTTGGAGCTGAAAAACGGACAGGCATGTGAGAAAGAAATATTGGAATGTGTCAAAAAATGATTCATTATTGCACAAAAATTTAACACAAATATATTCAGGAAGAAATTGAAAGGAAACACAACAGTATGTTTTCTAACTTGAAAATGAACTGTAAAATTTGAAACAGTAGATCTGCAGAAATTAAATGGCCTAACATATGAATTTGTTTGGGTGGGAAAAAGAACCATGAGGCCTGAATTAGTCACAAAATCACTCCTTATGTCATCTGTTATATAGAAACTAAAATAACAACATCATTTTTACATTGTGAATGAGGAACTGTTTCTGATAAGTGTAAAGCACATTTGGCACAAAGTTGGGTTCTTCTGGAAATAGGGTCTTTCTTGTGTTTATTCCTATACTTGAAAGCAAACATTGTACTTTCTTTTTCTTTGGGAAGTTAATATTTGTGATACATGGTTTCTTCTACCTTTCCCAGGTATTTATAAAATAAAATTATACAACAGCATTTTTCCTCTTCCCAACAACATTATTCTACGAAACAATAACTTTTCAGGTACCGTTCATGAATGAATGGTTGCCTTCAGGAATTTGAAAAAGAGATACTTGGAATGAGGTGAACTCCATATTTCCCCAGCTATGCTTCCTAGGGTAAGTAGCTAAATTTCTCTGAACTTCTGTTTCCACAACAAGAAAATGGAAACACTGATATATAATTCAGTGTGTGAAGAGACTCAAATAAGTTAATTTTATCTGCAAAAGTACTGAATGCATATAAATGATATATATATAAAATGTTATGGCAACTACATTTCATCCTATCCAGGCAAAAAATATATAAAGTGCTAGCCATCAATGGCTGGGCTGACAATTACTATCTCTATCCAATGCATTTCCTTTTTTCATAACCTGCTTCCATCTGCCTTCTACTGATTGTGTGAGCAAGTTGATTGTTTCCTCATACTCTCCCCTGCTCTTCCTCCATGCATCTAAAAGTTGTAGAACAACATGAGAGCCAAGAAAACAGTTATAGAATTTCTCCTTTGAGCAAAGGTTTTTAAAGTTAAAATCTTAAAAATTGAAAGCAAATTAAAATCATAAAGATGAAAACATAAAACATCAATGACATCACATTCTTTCTTTAGACTTACTGTAGAAACACATAATCCAAACTTTCCTGTTTTGCAATAATCATCAAAATTGGAATTCAAAACAGGACATGTGAAGCAAGTTTTGTGAAACTATTGTGTATTATTTCTATCATATTATCATATCAAACTTCTGTCAAAGTTTCTGATCATAGGTACAAGAAGAGATGGGGGAAGGGAGATAAATGTTCTACTTCTTTTCTTCTACCCTTTAGGATTTAAATCACTTTAAGGTAAAGCAATAAAAGTTGTCTAAAGTGGCTTATACACAGTGATGAAACCAGACTACTTCTAATATATCCATGCATTTGAATCTTTTGCAGAGGGTTCATTAATCTTATATCTCTCTCATCTTTCTTTCTTATAATAGTATTTTTGACCAATATCTGTTCATGGTTTACTCACTAACTGAATGTAGACATTGACATCTTTTAGACAAACAATCCTAGGCTGGTTGATTTAGTTACTTATTTGGCAATTATCTAATATTCCTAAACAGTTGTTTGCTTGTTAACAAATGAAGATATTAATAGCTTTCAGTTCTAGATAAACCCTAAGCTAATTAAAGGTACAGGGTCTGATGAGGGGCATTGGAAAAAAACCTTTTCATAGCCTTTTCTATTTAACTACATCAAATAAACTGATATAGTTAAATAGAAACTGATCAAATAAACCTATAAAATCTAACCTTCAAAACAATGACTTATTTATTAGGAAGCAGTAGATGATGGGAGAGTACTGAGCCCCAGTCTTAACACTGGGCGGAATGGCCTACTGGTTGAGTGATATTGTGACACCTAACTTCATTCCTTATCTTTCAACAAATAGGCATTAAAAATAAGTGGCCCCAAGGTAACCAAGCCATAGTCCAAGCAAAAGCACTGAACTTATCACCAGACACATAACTCATAAAGAAGTACATCTACTCTAAGAGAATATGTCCACAGTTTGAGATTATCTAATAAGAGAAAGGTGGAAATTAGGAGATATTGGAAAATCATACATATTTTTTGCCTTGTCCACTGTTTTTCTTTCCTTGATAGAATCCAATGTTATATCTATTAAATAATTAGGTATTTTTATAAGGGTTGAACAACAACAAAAACCTCACTTGAAAATGAGAATAAAATTTTTGTTATCATGTAAAGATAGCCATACTAGTAACATAAAGAGCAGGAACCAATAAGAAACTATTTATAAGGTAGTACAACCTTGAGCACTGGCACTTTGGCTTTTCATTATTTTCCTAAGGTGACCCACTTGGACCAACCTTAATTAAGAATTGTACCCTCATAAAATAGATATTACCTTGATTACTATGCATGGAATGTCAATACTCATACTCCCACTTGCTATTTGTAAAGGGATAATAATCAAAACATATTTATTCTGAAGCTATAAAGAAGCATAAAGCTGGAATGCATGGTAAGGTCATTTTGTCTATTTTCTTTTTTTATGTGATTGCAATTAAAATAAATGACTAAAACTCTCCGTTTGCAAAACTTTAGAGCATATTTTTCACCTTTTTAAAGCAATGTCAAAACAATACCACAGGAAAAAAATGTGAGCCTAAAAACATTTTTACAGTCTGTGTTATAATTTGACTCAGTTTTCTCCAATTGTTCTTAAAAAGAAGTTTTAATAATCTTCCAAAATTATTTTCCATTTTTAATACCCCCAAGTCCTATATATGCCATGTGAAAGAATTTCAATCTAAAATGGAACCAGAGAATATAAAATGGAAAATCTTCTACGTGTGCCCTCAGGAAAACAAAACTTAAGAACTGAGGTACTGATTTCCCATAAATGTCTGATTTACAGAAAACTGATAGTATTGGAATGTTCCTAAATGACAGGTAGTTGGTCAGGGAACCTTGGGAAATTTTGCTTATGGTTTCCAGAGGCATGAACAAGAAATGACTCTAGGTGAGTTGGTCTCATAAATTAAGCTGAACTGAGCTTTGTTTGTGGACTGGGTTGGTTTTGTCTTCTCAGAAATTTTCAGAAATGGTTTCCATTTGTTTTTTATTTTAGCAGACTCTAACTGAACTCTCACTTCTTTATATCCCCTGTCTATAAATACAGCATATCCCAAATCCTCAACAGACTCATCTGGCAGCTTGCTACAGTTTATGTGTTCTGAACTGCAATTCTTCTGCTATTCCTAAAGGAAACTCGGCTTTTTGACAATTTTGAGCTTGCCTCATTTTATCTTTTTCTTTAGGTAGACATTCCTTGGCATTGGAAGTGGGATCCAAAGGAGATGACCCCCAAAGGACAATGACCCTCGAAATTGTGTGAAGTACCTTCACAAAAGCTCTTGAGCTCATTGCTTCTGTGAGTCATTGTCTACTTTTGGCTTGGTGATTCTCCTCTCAGATTCTGGTCTCCCTCCATCCGGTTGAGCTTTCTGACTTTGTTAAGGGTCTGTTTAAAGGTTTTATCCTTTTTGGTGAGTCCTTATTTGTCGTCTTATAGGAAACATGCTAGAATTTCAGCGTAATTCCTTTGGAATGCTAGAGAGCAAAATTTAAAAATTCTATCATTGGGCACAGGTTGAGCAAGTAAATGCTGTTAGAGTGCTTGCCACCTCCCTTTAGAGACTTTGGTCTCTAAGGCAAAGACCTATGTGAGAGTACAAATTGGTCACAGACACTGGTCACAAATGTCAGGCCAGACTGACATTAGGTCATCTGCCAACTGCAAGACAATTTACATGTAACAAGGGACAACTGGTCACAGGTCGAACAACTAGGGCAAATGCTGTCTTCCAAGAGAAAAAAAGAGAAAGACAATATGTATCCCATGAAAGGCACACTGTAAAACAAAACATAACTCCCAACCCTGAGCACACCCATTAGGCTATTTAGGAATTCTTCTTTTGCTCTCAAGAAAACCTCTGAGATATGAGATTCCAGTCATCCCAGTGCGCTTCAGGGATCCTGACTGATTTTATGGTAAAAAATTATGGTCTCTCCTCATGCGCATTTTTGACTAGATGGTCCAGTCTTACTAAAGATAACGTAGAACTCCAATGGCTGTTATGAAGAACTTTCAGTCTGCCCAAACATGATTTTTTCCAGACTAGAAAGACTGCGGCAATAGAATTAAACAATCTGAGTGGGATAACTATTTTAATTGGTACCTGGGGGTTCTAAATATATTCAGGATTTTAAAATTACCTCTTTGTAAAATATTATTTCTAAGTTAACTGAAAGAAATAAACAAAGGAGAGAAACAGGCAGCTAAGGCCTCTTCCTTGGTGACATGAGCCAAGGTTCCCCTAAACCCATTACTCCATCCTCTCTATATCCACCTTTGCCTTCTTCAAATCCCCTTTCTTTATCTAAACTCCCCTTCTTCTTTAGTGAGTAAACTTTAACAACTGAGCCAATTAAAACTTTCCCTTTTAAAATTAGGTCTTCTGGGGACTTCCCTGGTGGTCCAGTGGTAAAGAATCCACATTACAATGCAGGGGATGCAGGTTCGATCCCAGGTCAGGGAACTAAGATCCCACATGCCATGCGGCAACTAAGCCTGCGTGCCACAACTACTGAGCTTGTGCACCTCAACTAGAGAGCCTGCGTGCTAACTACAGAGCCTATGTGCTCTGGAGCCCATGCACCACAACTACAGAGCCCACGTGCCCTGGAGCCTGCATGCCACAACTAGAGAGAGAAAACCCACATGACACAACTAGAGAGAGAAAACCCACATGCCGCAACTAAAGAGAAGCCTGCATGCTACAATAAAAGATCCCGCATGACTCAACGAAGATCCTGCGTGCTGCAACTAGAGACCTGATGCAGCCAAAAATAAATAGAAATAAATAAATAAATCTTTAAAAAAATTAAGTCTTCTGAGGATCCTGCTAAACCATTAATTAATTGTGTTCCACGGATCAAAGCTGAACTTGGAGCTATAGTAAACTAATTTCCCAGGTAATCGGGGATCCTCATAGATTTGCCAAATCAGTATTATAATTCAAACTTAACCTGATTTCTCTGATCTTTATCAGTTAATCCACATGCTTATTGGAGGAGGTCAAGCCCAGCATTGAATGAAAACTGCTAATTGGGAAAGCCCCAAACAATCTTTGAAATTCCAAGTCAGTCAGCCAGTAGCTCTTTTATATGACCAAGCTCCTGCCATACCCCAAGGCTACATCTTGCCATCCTGAGGGCTTTCCATAAGCCATTACATGGGAACAAAATTAACGCATGCACCCAAAAGCCTGTTGAATCTATTCATGATTACTACAGCAGAATCCAAATTGTTTTCAAAGAAAATATGGACTCCCTATATACATTGCATCTAGCAGGGTGGCCTTTAATTCAATGTTTTAGTTAAAACAGAGATCTATCTCTGTTAGTCAAGAGAACCCACACAGAATGAAAAATAATGTCCACCCTGAACTTGTCAATGTAGCTAACCAGTTAACCCACACCCCAGAAGATGATTCCAGAAAAAGGGCAACTAAAATTTTATATCTCTGACTTCAACAGATGGAATCTCCCAAGCAGACTCTTCCTAACTGATTTTGTCATTATGGTTTAAAAAAAAACCCAAAAAACAAAACCTGGCCATTGGAAGAGAGACTACCACAATTTTTTTTCAAAAAGTCTAGACAATTACAGCTTTCCAAGACCCAAGGGTCAAACTCATCTCAGTGATGGGACTCCAAAGAAGCACATAGACTGTTCCCATTCTACCATTAAATAGGCTGGGGAAACTACTCTCCAGATCCGATAAAAATCCCTTGCATATCAATTGACACAGGAGCTACTCTATCAGTTCTCAACCCTACTACAAATAAACAGTCCCTTCAAATAGTGGGAAGTTCAAATTAACCACAATGTGTCTTTATTTCTCAATCTATACCCTTTTGTTTGGGACCTTTGAAAGATAAACACCTGTTTTTCCTCAGTGATTAGGCTCCTGTTCATTTATTAGGATGAGATTTCCTAGAAAAATATCATGCTGCCATTTCTTTCTCTTGAAAGAGAGAAATAAATCTTGTTAAAATCTCTTGAATTTAAGTCCCTTGAATCTAAGCCCCAAGAAAATCCAAACCTTTTCTCTCTCACATGTACTTTACAAGCCATGGAAGAACAAATTTCAGGTACATCTCTGTTATTAAATTTAGTGTCTCCTAGTCTATGAGCAAAATCTTCCACAGACATAGACAGAATTCATATTGCTTTTCACTATGTTAAGATCCAAGTCAATCCCTCAAAACCTCTCTCCAAAATTAATCAATACCCTATAAACAAAGAAGATTTACAGGGCATAAGACTTATCATAGATGACTATAAAGCACAGGATAGATGACTATAATGCACAGGAACTTATTATCCCTTGCAGTAGTCCTTGTAAAACCCTTTTTACCTATAAGAAAATGTAACGGTCAAGAATAAAGATTTGTTCAAGATCTCCATGCAATACCTAACATTGTTATTCCTCACCATCCTGTTGTTCCTTATCCCCATACATTATTAGCATTATTCCCTACTGAAAGCAAATTTTTCATTGTGATCAATTTATGCAAGGCATTGTTCAGTATTCTAGTTGATGAGGCTGGCCAATATATTCTTGCTTTTACCTTGGAAGGACAACAATATATCTGGACAGAAATGGCCCACAGTTTTTCTAAAGGTCCTTCTTACTTCTCACAAAATTTAAATGCTGACCTTGATGATACAAAATTTTCTGGAGGCTCTACCATACTACAGTATGTAGATGATTTACTTCTCTACTCACCCTCTCAAGCCTCCTCACAAGAAGACATTTCACCGTTACAGCTCTATCCAATATTTAGGATATTTAATCTCAGAACAAGGATAACACCTAGATGCTGATAGGTTTCATGGCATCTTGAGCTTCCCAAAAATCTAAAACCAAATGTCAATTATGAGGTTTTCTTGGGCTAGCTGGTTATTGTCACAATTGGATTCCAAACTTCTCTTTAATGGCCCAGGCTTGTATATCTTACTAAAAACTACTAAGCCTGACCCTATTATCTGGAAAAACCAAGATGATCTAGCCTTTAAAATCTTAAAGGAAAGCTTAATAAATCCTCTTGCCCTTGGATATACAAACTATAAACTACCCTTTTTTCCTTTTTGTTTATGAAAAAGAGGGTAATACCCTCAGAGTACTTACTCAAAACATGGGGGCTACCACAACATCTAGATTATTACAGCCAACAATTAGATCCCATGACCCAACGTTACACTTATGCCTTAGGGCTACACCTGCCACTGCCTTTCTGGTAAAGGCCGCTGAAGAAATAGTCTTAAGATCCTCTTTGACCATCTTTGTACCTCATGCTGTCAAAGCTCTCTTGAACTCATATCATTCCCAACATTTTTCAGCTAGCTGTCTTCTCTTGAAATTCTCTTGCAGGACCGGCAAGATGACAGAGGAGTAAGACGTGGAAACTACCTTCCTCCCCACAAATACATCAAGAATACATCTACATGTGGAACAGTGCCTACAGAACAACTATAGAATGCTGGTAGGGGACCTCAGACTTCCAAAAAGGCAAGAAAATCCCCATGTAACTGGTAGGGCAAAAGAAAAAAAGAAAGAGGAAAGGAATTGGGATGGGACCTGCCCCTCTGGGAGGGAGCTGTGAAGGAGCAAAATTTTCCACACACTAGGAAGACCATTCACTGGCAGGGACTGCGGGGTAGCTCTGGAACCTCAGAGAAGAGGGCAGCAACAGAGGTGCAGAGGCAGAGTGGAGAGATTCCCAAACAGAGGATCAGTGCAGACCAGCACTCACCAGCTTGAGATGCTTGTCTGCTCACTCGCTGGGGCGGGTGGGGGCTGGGTGCTGAGGCTTGGTCTTCAGAGGTCAGAACCCAGGGAGAGGACTGGGGTTGACTGCATGAGGACAGCTGGGGGGCAGCTAGTGCAGAGCTAGTTGGCAGGGAGTCTGGGAAAAAGCCTGGGCCTGCCAGAGAGACAAGAGATCTTTGTTGTGGGGTGCTTGAGGAGCGGCCCACCATAGGAGCTTCCTGCTTCACACACTCACAGACAGCAGGGCAACACCTAAGTGAGCACGAGCACAAGCACAAGCCATGGCTGTTATATCTGACCCCAGAGGCTGCCGTCCACTGCTGCTACCAAGAGTCCTATGTGCAAGGCAGGTCACTGCCCACACCTTCCCAGCAGCCTGTGGAGCCCACCACTGCCGAGGTTCCTGCAATTGGGGCCAACTTTGCCAGGAGAATGCACTGCACGCCTCAGGCTCTTACAGCTTCACGCTGGCCTCTGCCACAGCAGGCACTCCCTGCACATCCCGACTGTGACTGCCATATCCCTCCCTCTTCCTAGCCCGAGTAAGCAAGTGAGCCCTAATCAGCTGCTGCTTTCACACCCTTTTGCCTGTGCAGGGAACAGATGTCTGAGGGTGGCCCACTCCCAGAGGTGGGGCCAAAACCAAAGCTAAACCCCAAGGGCTGTGCAACCAAAGAGAAAGGGAAATCTCCCCGTGCAGCTGCAGAAGCAGTGGATTAAATCCCTGCAATCGGCTTGGCAAACACTGCATCTGTAGAATATCTGAATAGACAACAAGTTTTCCCACAATTGAGGCTGTGGACTTTGGGGGCAAGTACATGTGGGAGTAAGGTCAGATCAGTCTGAGCTGGCCCCACAGTGCCCACAGCAGGTCCAGAGACCTACCTAGAAGTACTGGAGGACTTCCTGTGGAGGCAGGGATTGGCTGTGGCTCACTATAGGGGCAAGGACACTGACAGCTAAGGCCACAGGAAAATATCACTACTTTTTTTGTTGTTGTTGTTCAGTTGTTCTTTTTTTATTATTATTTTAATTTAAATTTTTTATTTACTTTTTCTTTTTTATGCTTTTACTTTTAATATATTTTTATTCTATTTATTTTCTTCCTATTTCTATTGTAATTTTTCATTACACTGTTTTTTCCTTGTTTGTTTTTTCCTTTGTTTTGCTGTTTTCATTTTAACTATATTTTACATTTTTCTATTTTTACTTTACTACTTTGTTGTTATATATTTTTTCCTTTTGTTTTCATCTTTGCATTTTTTTAATTTTTGTGGGTTAGTTTTATGCTTTCATTGCCTTTTTTAGTTTGCTCTCTGCATTTGATGTGTTTCTGGTTTTGTTTTTTGTAGTTTTTAGTGTTCGTTTTCATTTTTGGGTTTATTGATTTGGTTGCTCTCTTCTTTGTTTTCGCTTTTTCTTTTCTTTTTGTGAGTGCGTGTGTGTATGTTTCTTTGTGTAATTTGTCTGTTTAGTTTTGCTTTTACCACTTGTCTTGGGGTTTTGTCTGTTTGTTTGGGTTGTTTTGTTTTTTCATTTTTTTTGATTTTTTGGGGTTTTTTTGTTTGTTTGTTTTCTTCTTCCTTTTCTTCCACACCATGTGGCTTGTAGGGTCTTGGTGCTCCAGCTGGGGGTCGGGCCTGAGCCTCCAAGGAGGGAGAGCTGAGTCCAGGATTTTGGACCACCAGAGAACTCCCAGCCCCATGGAATATTAATTGGTGAGAGCTTGCCCAGAGGTCTCCATCTTAACACAAAGACCTGGCTCCACCCAATGGCCAGCAAGCTCCAGTGCTGGATGCCTCATGACAAACAACTAGCAAGACAGGAACACAACCCCACCCATTAGCAGACAGGCTGCCTAAAGTAATACTAAGCTCACAGACACCATAAAGCACACCACCAGAAGCAGCCCTGCCCATCAGAAGAACAAGATCTAACTCCACCCACAGAAAGCAGGCACCAGTCCCCCCAACCAGGAAGCCTACACAAGCCAGTGGGGACAGACAACAGAAGGAACTATGACCCTGCAGCCTGCAGAAAGGAGACCCCAAACACAGTAAATTAAACAAAATGAGAAGACAGAGAAATATGCAGCAGATGAAAGAGCAAGGTAAAAACCCACCAGACCAAACAAATGAAGAGGAGATTGGCAGTCTACCTGAAAAAGAATCCAGAGTAATGATAATAAAGATGATCCAAAATCTCAGAAAGAGAATGGAGAAAATACAAGAGACATTTAACAAGGACCTAGAAAATCTAAAGAACAAACACTGTTGAACAACAAAATAAATGAAAGTAAAAATTCTCTAGAAGGAATCAATAGGAGACTAACTGAGGCAGAAGAACAGATAAGTGAGCTGAAAGATAGAATGGTGGAAATAACTGCTGTGAAGCCAAATAAAGAAAAAAGAATGAAAAGAACTGAGGACATCTATCATTGGACATTTAGCTTGTTTCCATGTCCTGGCTATTGTAAATAGAGCTGCAATGAACACTGGGGTACATGTGTCCTTTTGAATTATGGTTTTCTCAGGGTATATACCCAGTAATGGGATTGCTGGGTACAGATGAACCTATTTGTAGGACAGGAATAGAGATGTAGAGGGAGAGAACGGACATGTAGACACAGTAGGGGAAGGAGAGGATGGGACGAACTGGGAGATTAGGTTTGACATAAATACACGACCATGTATAAAATAGATAGCTAGTGGAAACCTGCTGTATAGAACAGGGAGCTCAGATCAGTGCTCTGTGATGACCTAGATGGGTGGGGGGAGGGGAGAATGGTGGTCCAAGAGGGAGTGGATATAGGTATACATATAGCTGATTCACTTCATTGTACAGAAGAAACTAACACAAAATTGTAAAGCAATTTTACTCCAATTAAAAAAAAAAAAGAATTGAGGACAGTCTCAGAGACCTCTAAGATAACATTAAATGCACCCACATTCGAATTATAGGGGTCCCAGAAGAAGAGAAAAAGCAAGGGTCTGAGAAAATATTTGAAGAGGTTATAGTCGAAAACTTCCCTAACATGAAAAGGAAATAGCCACCCAAGTCCAGGAAGCACACATTCCCGTACACGGTAAACACAAGGAGAAGCACACCAAGACACATATTCATCAAACTATCAAAAATTAAATGCAAAGAAAAAACATTAGCACAGATTCCCATACACAGTAAACACGAGAAGCACACCAAGACACATTAATCAAACTGTCAAAAATTAAATGCAAAGAAAAAGCATTAAAAGCAGCAAGCAAAAAGCAACAAATAACATACAAAGGAATCCCCATAAGGTTATCAGCTGATTTTGCAGCAGAAACTCTGCAGGCCAGATGCCAGTGGCAGGATATATTTTAAATGACAAAAAAGAAAAACCTACAACCAAGATTACTCTAACCAGCAAGGATCTCATTCAGATTCAATGGAGAAGTTAAAACCTTTACAGAGAAACAGAAGCTAAGAGAATTCAGCCCCATCAAACAAGTTCTACAACAAATGCTAAAGGAACTTCTCTAAGTGGGAAACATGAGAGAAGAAAAGGACCTACAAAAACAAACCCAAAACAATTAAGAAAATGGTAATAGGAACATACATATAGATAATTACCTTAAATGTGAATGGAGTAAATGCTCCAACCAAAAGACACAGACTAGCTGAATGGATACAAAAACAAGACCTGTATATATTCTGTCTACGAGAGACCCACTTCTGACCTAGGGACACATGCAGATTGAAAGTGAGGGGATGGAAAAAGATATTCCACACAAATGGACCTCAAAAGAAAGCTGGAGTAGCAAAACACAAATCAGACAAAATAGACTTTAAAATAAAGACTATTACAAGAGATAAGGAAGGATACTACATATCGATCAAGTGATCAATCCAAGAAGAAGAAATAACAATTGTAAATATTTATGCACCCAATGTAGAAGCACCTGAATACATAAGGCAAATGCTAACAGCCATAAAAGGGGAAGTTAACAGTAACATGATAATAGTATGGAACTTTAACACCCCACTCACACCAATGGACATATCATCCAAACAGAAAATAAATAAGGAAATACAAACTTTAAGTGACACATTAGACCAGACAGACTTAACTGATACTTACAGGACATTCCATCCAAAAACAACAGAATACACTTTCTTCTCAAGTGCACATGGAACATTCACCAGGATAGTTTACATCTTGGGTCACAAGTTAAGCCTAGTTAAATTTAAAAAATTTGAAATCATATCAAGCATCTTTTCTGACCACAACACTATGAGATTAGATATAAATTACAGGAAGAAATCTTTAAAAAACACAAACACAAGGACGCTAAACAACAAACTACTCAATAACCAAGAGATCACTTAATAAATCAAAGATGAAATTAAAAAATACCTAGAAAAAAATGACAATGGACACAGGACGACCCAAAACCTGTGGGATGCAGCAAAAGCAGTTCTCAGAGGGAAGTTTATAGCAATACAGTCCTACCTCAAGAAGCAAGAAAAATCTCAAATAAACAACCTAACCTTATACCTAAAGCAATTAGAGAAAGAAGGAAAAAAAATACCCCAAAGTTAGCAGAAGGAAAGACATCATAAAAATCAGATCAGAAATAAATGTAAAAGAAATGAAGGAAACAACAGCAATGATCAATAAAACTATAAACTAATTTGAAAAGATAAACAAAATTGATAAACTATTAGCCAGACTCATCAGGAAAAAAAGGGAAAGACACAAATCAACAGAACTAGAAACAAAAAAGGAGAAGTAACAACTAACAATGCAGAAATACAAAGGATCATGAGAGATTACTACAAGCAACTATATGCCAATAAAATGGACAACTGGAAGAAATGGACAAATTCTAAGAAAAGTACAACTTTCCAAGACTGAGCCAGGAAGAAAGAGAAAATATGAACAGACCAGTCACAAGCAGTGAAATTGAAACTGTGATTAAAAATCTTCCAACAAACGAATGCCCAGGGCCAGAAGTCTTCACAGGCTAATTCTATCAAACATTTAGAGAAGAGCTAACACCTATCCTTCTCAAACTCTTCCAAAATATAACAGAATGAGGAACACTCCCAAACTCATTCTAGAAGCCACCATCACCCTGATACCAAAACCAGACAAAGATGTCAAAAAAAAGAAAATGACAGGCCAGTATAACTGATGAACATAGATGAAAAAGTCCTCAACAAAATACTAGCAAACAGAATCCAACAACACATTAAAATTATCATTCACCATGATCAAATGGGGTGTATCCCAGGAAGACAAGTATTCTTCAATACAAGCAAATCAATCATTGTGATACACCAAGTTAACAAACTGAAGGATAAAATCCATATGATCACCTCAATAGATGCAGAATAAGCTTTCGACAAAATTCAACACCCAATTATGATAAAAACTCTCCAGAAAGTGGGCACAGAGGGGACCTACCTCAACATAATAAAGGCCATATATGACAAACCCACATCCAACATCAATTTCAATGGTGAAAAACTAAAAGCATTTCCTCTAAGATCAGGAACAAGACAAGGTTGCCCACTCTCACCACTATTATTCAATGTAGTTTTGGAAATTTTAGCCATGGCAATCAGAAAAGAAAAAGAAATAAAAGGAATCCAAATCGGAAAAGAAGAAGTAAAGCTGTCACTGTTTGCAGATGACATGATACTATACATAGAGAATCCTAAAGATGCTACCAGAAAACTACTAGAGCTAATCAATGAATTTGGTAAAGTAGCAGGATACAAAATTAATGCACAGAAATCCCTGGAATTCTTATACACTAATGATGAAAAATCTGCAAGTGAAATCAAGAAAACACTCCCATTTACCATTGCAACAAAAAGAATAAAATACCTAGGAATAAACCTACCTAAGGAGCAGAAGACTGTATGCAGAACACTATAACACACTAATGACAGGAATCAAAGATGATACAAACAGATGGAGAGATATACCATGTTCTTGGATTGGAAGAATCAACATTGTGAAAATGATTATACTACCCAAAGCAATCTACAGATTCAATGCAATCCCAATCAAATTACCACTGGCATTTTTCACAGAACTAGAGCAAAATATTCTACAATTTGTATGGAAACACAAAAGACCCTGAATAACCAAAGCAATCTTGAGAAAGAAAAATGGATCTGGAGGAATCAGGCTCCTTGACTTCAGACTATACTACAAAGCTACAGTAATCAAGACAGTATGGTACTGGCACTAAAACAGAAATATAGATCAATGGAACAGGATAGAAAACCCAGAGATAAACCCATGCACTCATGGTCACCTTATCTTTGACAAAGGAGACAAGAATATACAATGGAGAAAAGACAGCCTCTTCAAAAATTGGTGCTGGGGAAACCAGAGAGCTACATGTTAAAGAATGAAATTAGAACACTCCCTAACACCATACACAAAAGTAAACTCAAAATGGATTAAAGACCTAAATGTAAGGCCAGACATTATAAAACTTAGAGGAAAACATAGGCAGAACACTCTATGACATGAATCACAACAAGATCCTTTTGACCCACCTCCTAGAGAAATGGAAATGGAAATAAAAACAAAAATAAACAAATGGGACCTAGTGAAACTTAAAAGCTTTTGCACAGCAAAGAAAACATAAGACAAAAAGGCAACCCTAGAATGGGAGAAAATATTTGCAAATGAAACAACTGACAAACAATCTTCAAAATACACAAGCAGCTCAGGCAGCTCAATATCAAAGACAAAAAACCCAATCCAAAAATGGGCAGAAGACCTATATAGACATTTCTCCAAAGACGACATACAGATGGCCAACAAACACATGAAAAGATGATCAACATCACTAATCATTAGAGAAATGCAAATCAAAACTATAATGAGGTATCATCTCACACTGGTCAGAATGGCCATCACCAAAAAATCTACAAACAACCTACAAACAATGCTGGAGAGGGTGTGGAGAAATGGGAACCCTCCTGCACTGTTGGTGGGAATATAAATTGATATAGCCACTATGGAGAACAGTATGGAGGTTCCTTAAAAAAACTAAAAATAGAACTACCATATGACCCAGCAATCCCACTACTGGGCATATACCCTGAGAAAACTGTAATTCAAAAAGATACATGTAGCACAGTGTTCATCTCAGCACTATTTACAATAGCCAGGACATAGAAACAACCTAAATGTCCATCAACAGATGAATGGATAAAGAAAATGTGGCACATATAGACAATGGAATATTACTCAGCCATTAAAAAAAGCAAAATTGAGTTATTTGTAGTGAGGTGGATAGACCTAGCATCTGTCATACAGAGTGAAGTAAGTCAGAAAGAGGAAAACAAATACTGTATGCTAACACATATATATGGAATCTAGAAAAATGGCATTGATGAACCTAGTTGTAGGGCAGGAATAAAGATACAGATATTGAGAATGGACTTGAGGACACAGTGGGGGAAGGGGAGGCTGGGACATAGTGAGAAAGTAACACTGACATATATACACTACCAAATGTAAAACAGATAGCTAGTGGGAAGCTGCTGCATAGCACAGGGAGATCAGCTCAGTGCTTTGTGAAAACGTAGAGGGGTGAGATAGGGAGGGTAGAGGGAAGGCTCAAGAGGGAGGGGATATGTGGATATATGTATGCATATAGCTGATTCACTTTGTTGTATAGCGGAAACTAACACAACATTGTAAAGCATTTATACTTCAATAAAAATGTATAAAAAATATTCTCTTGCTAACCAACCTTCATGTCACTCTCGTTCATCATAACAACCTCAATCCAGTTACTCCTTTTCCTCCTTCCATGGACAAAACCTCCCATATCTATTTGAGTTTGATGAATCACCTATCAACCCCTTGTAATGAGTTATAAGAAACCCACTTGACAAATGTTGATTGTTCATGGTTTACTGATGGCTCTTACTTGAAAAATGAAAATGGCAAATATTGTGCTGGATATGCAATATCAACTCCTTTTGAGGTCCTTGTGGCTGCACCCCTACCTTTGTCCACTTTAGCACAACAAGCTGAATGATACACCTTTATTCAAGCATGTATTCTAGCAGAAGGTAAAACTGCAAACGTCTATACTGGTATTTGTCATGCCTTTGGAGTAGCCCATGATTTTGGAATGTTATAGAAACATGATTTCTTTACTTCCAGTGGAGACAAATTTTAAAATGGTCCTTATGTCTAAAAGTTGAGATGCCATACTCTGGCATGCAGCTTTGGCTGTTATTAAAGTCCCTGGGCATTCTCTCTGGAATCCAAAGTAAAGCACCTCACTGATATCTCTGCCAAAATGCTGCTCTTATAGGATCCACAGACCAAAACTCTCTCATGGTCCAGAAAACTACTTCCCCTAGTGACAACCTAAGAGAATTCACCAGGGAAATACAACAACTGGCCCCTGAAGAAGAAAAAGAAAATTGGAGATCTAAGGTCTGCTGGTATCATGAAGAAAAGAAACTCTGGTTCAGACCCAGTAACAAACTGGTCCTTCTAGAAAATTTAACATTTCTATTACTATCATACCTAAATTAAATCATTGGCCTACTGATAAAATGATAATGTTCATGAATCAATATTGATGGGGAAACATTGATAAGGCTGCAGAAAGCGCTTATCTTGCTTGTTCCATGTGTTGTAAATTTAACCCAGGAAAACCTATCCAAACTATTCCTGGATATTTTCATTTACCCAATGAACCATCTGAGATTTGGGAAACGGATTTCATGCAATCACCCCCACTCATGAATGTTCTGCTAATGGTTTGTATATTTTCACATTGGACTGAAGTTTTTCATGAAGATATGTGACTGCTTCTTCTGTAGCTAAATCCCATTAGAAAAGTTTACTTCCAGTTGGGGAACCCCCCCTTGAACTTCATAGTGGTTGGAGAATCCTCTTTACTTATCAAATATTTTGACAAGTCTGTTGTCTGGCCAGTTCTGTAGCACCTTCATTGTACTTATCATGCTTAGTCTTCAGGACTGGCCAAGCATACAGATCTAATTATTAAGATTCAGTTAACTGAATTAGTTGAAACCCTCCAAATACCCTGGCCAAGAGTATTACTGTTGGTTCTTCTAAATCTTAGATATACTTCCTTCAGGATGCAAAAACTTATGTCTTTTGAAATAATTACAAGACAGCTGATGCACTTAGCCTCCCACTTCTTTTGACCCACAGCTAATAAAGAAGGGTATCTTTCAATTTTGCAAAGGCCTAATCAAGCCCATAGAAAATAACCATGCTCTGATAGAGCAATCTTTCCACAGTGCACTTCCAGGAGACAAAGATGTCAAACATCACACCTTACAGCCCAGAGGTTTCATCTGTCAGAAAAGACATTTCCCAAAAGACTCTTCTTTAACCTTGCTGGAAGGGACCCTGCCTTAGGTGATATTAACTAATCCTGGTGCAGCCAAACTTCAAGGATTCATGTGTCACAAATCTGAAAAGACATGTATACTAACTTTTGACCTAAAGCTGAAAATTTTCTAGGGACTGAAGTAGATGGCATATGAAGTAGACAGCTTACCTAAGATATATGGACCAGGCCTGCATAACTTACATTTTTTTTTTTTGCTTCTCACTCTATATCTGGTTAAATCGTGTCATTCAGGCCTTCAATTGTTCTTTCCCTTGTTTTCCTATTGCCCTTTACTTTAGCTTTAGCACATCCTTGTATCCACACCTTACAAAAATTCTCTGATTCTACTAAACTTACTGATTGTTAGATTTGTACCAGAGCAAACAATATTCATGATGAACATGGACTGGTGGCCTAGCTTCTGTCTTTAGAAGGACAGTAAAACATTTGGTAAAGATGTAGGATTTTCCTTTGGTAGCTTTGAAACCGCACATGTCCTCCCTTCCAGAAGATTGTCACCAGATGTTACGGCTTTCCATTGGGTACCCCCAACTCGTAAAGGAATGCCCCTCACTCAGGTCTGGACTCTTATCCCAAATTTTTCTTTATGTTTCAAAAACAATGATGAGCATGGCAAAACTCTAGGGTGTCTCCCACTGAAAAATTGTAACTGTAATATTTTATATATATTTGGGAACATGAATTCACTCCCCATTGGAATATACAAGCTTATATCATCTCCTCCCTTAATGTAACTCCATAATGGAAATGAAAACAGTAATAATACTGGGAAAGAGAAGCTGATGTTCTCCCATCAATCGTATGTTACTGGGAATTGACCAAAAATCTGGTGAATGGTGGAAACTTAATTAAACTTGCTTCTCCCCTAAAGATCTTCCAGACCTCCACCAAAATCTTACTTATACTAGATCAGTTCACTTGTTACTTCAGATCTATAGAAATTTAAGGTGCTCAAATAAACATTCTCATAATGTGAATGTACCAGATTATCATGTGCTCTGTATAATAAGTATATTTATGATCATGAGACGCCTTTCATTCCAGGAAAAGGAATCTAAGCAAAGGGACCCAATTATGCCTTATCCTTACAAGACATTGGGCATTTTTTTTTCATGTGGAAAAAAATGTATATTCTATCCTTCCCCTTAATTGGAAGGTACACTGTGTGATTGTTGTCCTCACGCATGATTCCAAAATTAGAAAAACTCTTCCTTCTACTTCTTATATACCTAATCTGGGATTTTTCTCTTATTAACTTAAAAAGATACATCAGAGCTGGGAAGGTTATAGTTTGGGTGAATGACTACAAATAACGATATAGTAGATAGAAAGGGCTTGGGCATACATTCACCAAAAACTTTTTCCTTAGGTTGGAACAGCAGAATTTGAAAAACAAATTTACAATCCTTTTATAGTTATGTCTACCACTTTCAATGCTTCTGTCCAAGCTTTTAAATATCAACAAACCCAAATAAATAGCCTTTCAAAAGTAGTGCTAAAAAACCTCAGAGACTGAATATCTCCTCATTGCTCAGCAGGGGGGAACTTGTGGTCCTACTTCACCAAGAATGTTATTTGTCAGTAGGTCAGGAAAATAACACAAGAACTAAAAATAACAAAGGACAATACCAAGCAGAAGTTGGCCAAGCTCCTGAACCTTGGGACATATTTTATCTATTAAACATAAACAGGGAAACTGGTTGAGAAGCATATTTCAATCAATAGCTATCATTGGGCTTCTGGTCATCAGTTTATTTCCACTATTTTGTAATAGTAAACAAATACCTTCCTCACAAATGTATGTACAAATTTAAATTCTTTTCCTTTCAAAGGCCTTTCCTGAAATTCGACTGACCATGGAAACTAAACTATCCACCATAGAAAGACATAACTGAGATTCTTCTTTTTTCAATCCTTTCAAATGAAGCCAATGAAACTCCTCATCATTTTCCTCCTCCGTGGGACAAGACACCTGAGCATGATCCTCCTCAGCTTCATGAGAAAAATACCTGAGGACAGCTCTCCTCAGATCCATGGGACATATAATGCAATCCACCTATAAAAAACTATACCTTTGACAAAAATTAACAGCTGAATGATACTTAATCAGAGATGCTTTTCACAAAAGATCTTGAACAAAAGGGGAAAATGTGAAGGAACGGAACCAGAGAATATAAAATGGAAAGTCTCACACATGTACCCTCAGGAAAACAAAACTTAAGGACAGAAAGATTGACTTCCTGTAAATGCTTGATTTACAGAAAACTGATAATACTGGAACTTTCTTAAATGACAGGGAGTTGGTCAGCTGGTCAGGGATTACCTCATATCAACCTTGAGAAACTTTGCTTATGCTTACCAGAGGCATGGGATGACCCAATCAGGTTGGTCTCAGAAAATAAGCTGAATTGAGCTTTGTTTGTGTGACTGGACTGGTTTTGTCTGCTCGGGGAATTTTCAAAGCAGTTCTCCATTTGTTTTTTATTTCAACCAACTCTCATTTAACTCTCACCTCTTTACGTTCTCTGCACAAATTTACAGCCTACCCCAAACCCTCAGCTGACTCACCTGTATCTTGGTATTTGCATGTCCTTAATTACAATTCCTCTGCTATTCCCAAATAAACACATTTTTGTTTTGACAATTTTGAACTTGCCTCATTTTACCTTTTTGTTTAGGTCAACAGCCAGAACTGCTAGCAATCATATATTGGAATTAAATACACTTTATCTTAATTAAAGCTCCTTCCTATTTTTTAAATTTACTTCAGCCCAAACTTTAGAATTAGAATTTCTAACAAATATTTTAGAAATGGAATGGAATATTTAAAATTTTAACTTGGGTCTTATTAGTTATTAGAGTGATCATAGTGAGTTCAATCTTAATGAAAAAGCACTCTGCACCATTTAAATTCTGGGTCACTTCAGAATTTAACAGCATTATTGTCTGTTTATTTGAAAAAACGCAATTTGGGGGCATCACAATTTATTGTTTTCCATGTTCTCACTTATATATTGAATCCCAAGCTTTATATTAAAATGTAATCTTTTTGATAAAGCAGGGAAATTAAAATGGCCAGATTTTAGATTAAAAATTATTCTTATTAAAACACATATATAAAGTATAACTGAAAATCCTGAAAACAATGAAATACTGAAAAAAATCATTGTGTTTAGAAGGACAATTAAAAAATAAAATTTAATTTTTTGTATGGAATGTTACACAGATGGCCTTTTTTGTAGAAAGGGTTGGTTTTCATTAATATTATGACAGTCGTATTTTTATTAATTTTTTACCTCATATTTCAGATCAGCCAAATTTTCTAGTATGAAAATATTCATCTGGTAGAGAATAAATTTAATCTTACCTTAAATGTTGAAAATTCAGAAAATAAAAATTATGTAAAACTCTTCAAATATATTGAATGTAAACTCAAAAAGATATTAACAATTATATCTTTTATTGTAAATTACGGTTTTGTGGAATTGAATGTTACATTGCTCCAGCCATTTCAGAAATTAGTTTTATTATACAGTATATTTAAAATAACAAATGACTTTCTGTATATAAAAGCACGTGTTTCTCACACTAACAGTGAAAAGTGGCATCTCATGTTTTTATTTGCTTTTCCTCAAGAGTAATGATGTTATAATCTTTCATGTGTTTTCATTATTAAAGCTTATGTTATGATAATAGACTTGTAAAACATATGTAATGGATTTTAAAATTATTTACTTTGGGGTAGAAAATATTTAATTTTTAAAAATACATTTCAACAAAGTATAATTTATGTTCAGTAATTCTTTTAGTTTTACAAATGTCCACTGAAATCTCTGACACAATCACATACAGAATGTTACATTTTGTAGACCATCCCTACCACCCTCCATGCCTGGAACAACAACTGCTCTGCTTTTGACTAGAGGTTAATTTGTACTTACTAGAATTTTATATAAATGGAAGTATACAATACGTATTTATTTATGTCTTTCACTAATATAACTTATTGGTGTCTTCAAGTATATAAGTAATTCATTTCTTTTTATTGGTCAGTATTATCCCATTGTCAGATACATATTTTGCTCATCCATTCATCTTTTGATAGGTTATTTCAGTGGTTTTAAATTTTGGTTGTTGCAGCCAAAGCTGTTATAGAAATGTGTGTACAAGTCTTTGTTAAATCATACCTTGTCAGTTCATTTGTTTATATACTTAAGAGTGGAATGGTTATGTCACAAGATAACTGTGTTTTACTCTTTCCAAAAATTGCCAAACAATTCTTCAAAGTGGTTTTACCCTTTTACATCCCTGGCAAGACTGTATGAGAGTTCTAGTTGCTCTAAATCCTTGTAAATTCTGGACATTGTTTGTTTTGTTGTTATAAAAGATATGTACTAATACCTTAGTGTGGATTTAAATTGTGTTACTGAAGAATAATGTTGAGAATCCAATTATGTTGTTTTTGTTCATTTGTTTATTATTCTTGTGAATTGTCTCTTCAAATCTTTTGCTCGTTTATTGAAAAATTTGGTACTTTTTAAAAAATATTTAGTTGAAGTTTATATATATATATTTGACACATGTCGGATAATAAACTTTTATATCTAGGAACTTTCTTACCTGGAAACAAGACAGAAAGCACAGGTAAATTTGTATGTGTGAAATCATCTCCTTAAAGATAGAAACATACAAAGGAGTTTGTCCTTTAGGTCATTATGCAATATCGGTCTTTTTAAAACTCTAACAGTGCATTATTTATAAGATGACAAGGTGGTAATAAAATTTTTATTAAAATAAATTATCAAGAATAATTAACATAAAATGATAAGTAGGATTTTTAAAGCTAGAATAGTAAAACTGTCATGGTGTGCAGTGATACCCATGGAAAAGAATGTGTAGCTCAAAAACAGATGTACACTGCAGATGGTATGAGTGATATACAGCATACTGGGCATTGCAAATCAGTAGGAAAAAAGATTTTTTTATAAACCATAATAGGATAAGAGTTTATCCATATGGCAAATAAATATAATTAAATATCCTTCTCATGTTAAATATATTTTTCTTTAAATACTTGACTGTGAATAGCAAAATAAATTAGAATGTAGAAAAATATGTTATTAAGAGAGTTAAGAATTTTTTAAACTGACCAAAAAAACCCTTCTCTTGAAAGACTAGCAACAAATAGAAAGAAGTGCAACTAGCTCATAATGTGACAAAGATAACTATCCAGCAATATGAAGAATTTACAGAAGTTCATAGATGACAAATCAAAATCCAACAGAAGAACAAGTGAAGAATACCTTGTAAATGCAAATTGTATAACAGGAAAACTTAATTGCTAACTAAACATACAAAAACAAAATTTGTTAAATGCAAGATAAAAAATAACCATGTCACACCCATTAATAGATGTATGTGTGTGTGTATATATATATGTATATATAGTACCACAATATGCCAACAGTCTCACCAATACAAAGTATAGACACAGAGAAAGAAACAGGGGCACTCATAGATCACTTAGTATGTTGGAGAATAACCTGGTAAAAGAGTTTACTTGAAAATTCACAGGCCTTATGGCAGAACAGTTGCAATTATAAGTACATAGTGAAATGTGCATATGAGTCCAAAGAACCATATATGATGAAATTATTAAGACACATATTTAAAATAATGGCCAAAACTTCAATATCCCTTTGTAGAAAAACAAATAAATAAATCAAAATATGCTCATGTATATGAGTCTCATGGATGGAGACAAGTTGGCAGAGTAGAAGGATGTGAGCTTACCTTTTCTTACAAAAATATCAAAATCACAATTAACTGCTGAACAGCCACTGACAAAAAAGCACTGGAATCTACCAAAAAAAAGATATCCTACATCCAAAGACAAAGAAGCCACAATGAGATGGTAGGAGGGACGCAATTGTGATAAAATCAAATCCCATACCTGCTGGTGGGCAACCCACAAACTGGAAAATAATTATACCACAGAAGTTCTCCCATAGGGGTGAAAATTCTGAGATCCACATCAGGCTCCTCAGCCTGGGCATCTGGCAACAGGAGGAGGAGCCCTCAGAGAATCTGGCTTTGAAGGCCAGCGGGAATTCCACAGGACTGGGGGAAACAGAAACTCCACTCTTGGAGGGCGCACACAAGGTCTCATGCATACCAGCACTTAGGGAAAAAAACAGTGACCTCATAAGAGACTGCACCAGACCTACATGCTAGTATTGGAGGGTATCCTGCAAAGGTGAGGGGCAGCTGTGGCTCACTGCAGAGATGAAGACACAGGTAGCGGCAGTCCTAGGGCGTACTCATTGGCAAGAGCCCTCCAGAGGCCACCAATGTCTCCCCAAGACCTGGCCCCACCCAACAGGCTGTAGGCTCCAGTGCTAAGATACCTCAAGTCAAACAACAAACAAGGCAGGAACACAGACCCCCTCATCAGACAGGCTGCTTAAAGTCTTCCTGAGCATAGCACTGCCCACCAGAGGGACAATATGCAGCTCCACCCACCAGTGGGCAGGTACCAGACTTTGCCACCCGGAAGCCTGCACAAGCCTCTTAGACAGCCTTATCCACCAGGGGGGTAGATAGCAGAAGCAAGAAGAACTACAATTCTGCAGCCTGTGGAATGGAAACCGCAATCATAGCAAGTTAGATAAAATGAGATAGCAGAGAAATATGTCCCTGATGAAGGAACAAGGTAAAACCCCAGAATAACAACTAAGTGAAGTGAAGATAGAAAACCTGCCCCCAAAAGAATTCAGAGTAATGATAGTAAAGATGATCTGAGGTCTTGGAAAAAGAATGGAGGCAGAGATCAAGAAGATACAAGAAATGTTTAACAAAGATCTAGAAGAACTAAAGAACAAACAAACAGAGATGAGCAATACAGTAACTGAAATGAAAAAATACCCTAGAAGGAATCAATACCAGAATAACTGAACCAAAAGAAGAGATAAGTGACCTGGAAGACAGAATGGTGGAAATCACTACTGCAGAACAGAATAAAAAAAAAAAAAAGAATGAAAAGAATACAGTTTCCGAGATCTCTGGGACAGCACTAAACACACCAACAACTGCATTATAGAGGTCCCAGAGGGGAAGACAGAGAGAAAGGACCTGAGAAAATACTGAAAGAGATAATAGCTGAAGATTTCCCTGACATGGAAAAGGAAACAGTCACCCAAGTCCAGGAAGTTTAGAGAGTTCCAGGCAGGATAAACCCAGGGAGGAACACACTGAGACACATAGTAATCAAACTGACAAAAATTAATGACAAAGAAAAAATATTAAAAGCAACAAGGGAAAAGCAACAAATAACATACAAGGGATTTCACATAAGGTTATCAGCTGATTTCTCAGCAGAAACTCTGCAAGCCAGAAGGGAGTGACACAATATTTTTAAAATGATGAAAGGGAATAACCTACAACCAAGAATATTCTACCCAGCAAGGCTCTCATTCAGATTCAATGGAGAAATCAAAGGTTTACAGATGAGCAAAAGCTAAGAGAATTCAGCACCAGCAGACCAACTTTGCAACAAATGCTAAAGGAACTTCTCTAAGTGGAAAGTAAAAGGTCACAACTAGAAACAAAAAAATTATTAATGGAAAAGCTCACCAGTAAAGGCAAACATACAGTAAAGGTAGGAAATCATCCACACATAAATATGATATCAAAACCAGCAATTGTGACAAGAGGAGAGCACAAATAGAAAATATTGCAAATGCATTTGAAATTAAAAGACCAGCAACATAAAACAATCTTGTTTATACATAGACTGCTGTATCAAAACCTCATGATAACTGCAAACAGAAATTCTACAATAGATACACACACAAAAGGAAAAGGAATCCAAACACAACACTAAATTTAGTCATCAAATCACAAGAGAAGAGAACAAAAGAGGAAGGGGGAAAAAAGACCTCCAAAAACAAATCCAAAACAATTAACAAAATGGCAATAAGAATATACATATTGATAATTACCTTAAATGTAAATGCATTAAATGTTCCAACCAAAAGACATAGACTGGCTGAATGGATACAAAAATAAGACCCATGTATATGCTGTTTACAAGAGACCACTTCAGATCTAGGGACACATACAGACTGAAAGTGAGGGAATGGAAAAATGTATTCCATGCAAATGGAAATCAAAAGAAAGCTGGAGTATCAATACGCATATCAGACAAACTAGGCTTTAAAATAAAGCCTTTTACAAGAGACAAAGAAGGACACTACATAATGATCAAGTGATCAATCCAAGAAGATATAACAATTGTAAATATATGCTCACCCAATATAGGAGCACCTCAATATATAAGGCAAATACTAACAGCCAAAAAGAGAAATCGATGCTAACACAATAACAGTGGGGCACTTTAATAACCCACTTTCATCAATGGACAGACCATCCAGACAGAAGACAACCAAGGAAACACAGACCTTAAATAACACATTAGACCAGGTAGACTTCATTGATATTTATAGAGCATTCCATCCAAAAGCAGCAGAATACACATTATTCTCAAGTGCCCATGGAACATCTTCCAGGTTTGATCACATGATGGGCCACAAAGCAAGCCTCGGTAAATTTAAGAAAATTGAAATCATACCAAGCTTATCTTTTCCAACCACAGTGCTATGAGATTAGAAATAAACTTCAAGAAAAAATCTGTAAAAACACAAACACGAGGAGGCTAAACAATATGCTACTAAACAACCAGTGGATCACTGAAGAAATCAAAGAGGAAATTAAAATAATACCTAGAGACAAATGACAATGAAAGCACAATGATCTCAAATCCTATGGGATGCAGCAAAAATAGTCCTAAGAGGGAAGTTTATAACAATACACTATTACCTCAGGAAATAAGAAAAATCTCAAACAACCTAAACTTACACCAAAAGCAACTAGAGAAAGAAGAACAAACAAAACCCAAAGTTAGTAGAAGGAAAGAAATCATAAAGACCAGAGCAGAAATAAATGAGATAGAGATGAAGAAAACAGCAGAAAAGATCAATGAAACTAAAAGCTTGTTCTTTGAAAAGATAAACAAAATTGATAAACCTTGAGCCATATTCATCAAGAAAAAAAAGGGAGAGGGCTCAAGTCAATAAAATTAGAAATGAAAAGGAAGTTAAAATGGACACCACAGAAATACAAAGGATCATAAGAGACTACTACAGGGAGCTATATGGCAATAACATGGACAACCTAGAAGAAATGGACAAATTCTTAGAAACATACAACCTTCCAAGACTGAACAGGAAGAAATGGAAAATATGAACAGACCAATCAGAAGTACTGAAATTGAAACTGATTTTAAAACTCCCAACAAACAAAAGTCCAGTATCAAATAGCTTCACTGGCAAATTCTATCAAACATTTAGAGTAGAACTAACACCTATTCTTCTCAAACTATTCCCAAAAATTGCAGATGAAGGAACACTCCTAAACTCATTCTGTGAGGGAACAATCACCTGATGCCAAAACCAGACAAAAGTACCACAAAAGATAAAATTATAGGCCAATATCATTGATGAAAAGAGACGCAAAAATCCTCAACAAAATACTAGCAAACCTAATCCAACAACACATGAAAAGGATCATACACTATGAGCAAGTGGGATTTATCCCAGAGATGCAATGATTTTTCAATATCTGCAAATCAATCAGTGTGATACATCACATCAATAAATTGAAGAATAAAAACCACATTATCATCTCAACAGATGTAGAAAAAGCTTTTGACAAAATTCAACAATGTATAATAAAAACTCTCCAGAAAGTGGGCATAGAGGGACCACACCTCAACATAATAAAGGCCATATATGACAAACCTAGAGCTAAAATCATAATCAATGGTGAAAAGCTGAAATCATTTCCTCTAAGATCAGGAACAAGACAAGGATGTCCACTCTTGCCACTTTTATGCAACATAGTTTTGGAAGTCCTAGCCACAGCAATCAGAAAAGAAAAAACAAATAAATGGACCCAAATTATAAAAGAAGAAGTAAAACTGTCACTGTCTGCAGATGACATGATACTATACATAGAAAATCCTAAAGATGCTACCAGAAAACTACTAGAGCTCATCAATGAATCAGTAAAGTTGCAGTATACACAGAAGTCTGTTGCATTTCTATATACTAACAATGAAAGATTGAAAAGAGAAATTAAAGAAACAATCCCATTTACCATCACCTCAAAAAGAATAAAATACCTAGGAATAAACCTACCTAAGGAGACAAAAGACCTGTAGTTCAAAAACTATAAGACATTGATGAAAGAAATCAAAGGTGACACAAACGGATAGAAAGATATTCCATGTTCTTGGTTTGGAAGAATATTATCAAAATGACTATATTACCCAAGGCAATCTGCAGATTCAATGTAATCCCTATCAAATTACCAATGGCACTTTTCACAGAGCTAGAACAAAGAAGTCTTAAAATCAGTATGGAGACACAAAAGATCCTGAATAACCCAAGCAATCTTGAGAAAGAGAAACAGAGATGGAGCAATCAGGCTCCCTGATTTCTAACTATACTACAAAGCCATAGTCATCAAAACAGTATGGTAGTGGCACAAAAACAGAAATATAGATCAATGGAACAGGACAGAAAGTCCAGAGATAAACCCACACACCTATGGTCACCTAATCTATGACAAAGAAGGCAAGACTATACAATGGAGAAAAGACAGTCTCTTCAATAAATGGTGCTGGGAAAACTGGACAGCTTCATGTAAATAAAAAAAAAAAAAACTCAACATGGATAAAAGACCTAAATGTAGGACCAGATACTATAAAACTCTTAGGGGAAAACATAGGCAGAATGCTTTGTGACATAAATTTCAGTAATGCTTTGTGACATAAATTTCAGTAATATTTTTCCTTATCTCCTAGAGTAATGGAAATAAAAACAAAAATAAACAAATGGGGCCTAATTAGACTCAAAAGCTTTTGCACATCATGGAAACCATAAATAAAATGAAAAGACAACCCATAGAATGGGAGAAAATATTTGCAAACAATGTGACCGACAAGGGATTAATCTCCAGAATTTACAAGCAGCTCATGTGGCTCAATATCAAAAAAACAAACAACCCAATCAAAAAATGGGCAGAAGACCTAAATTGACATTTCTGCAAAGAAGACATGCAGATGGCCATGAGTCACATGAAAGTTGCTCAACATTGCTAAGTATTAGAAAAAGGCAAAGCAAGCTACAATGAGATATCACCTCACACCAGTCAGAATGGCCATCATCAAAAAATCTGCAAACAATAAATGCTGGAGAGGGTGTGAAGAAAAGGGAACCCCTACACTGTTGGTGGGAATGTAAATTAGTACAGCCACTATGGAGAACAGCATGGAGGTTCCTTAAGAAACTAAAAATAGAGCTACCATATGATCCAGCAATCCCACTCCTGGGCTTATGTCTGGAGAAAAATATGGTTCGAAATGATACATGCACCCAATGTTCATGGCAGCACTGTCCACAATATCCAAGACATGGAAGCAACCTAAATGTCCACCAAAAGAGGAATGGATAAAGATGAAGTGGTACATATATACAATGGTATATTACCCAGCCATAAAAAAAGAATGAAATAATGCCATTTGCAGCAACATAGATGGACCTGTAGATTATCATACTAAATGAAGTAAGTCAGACAAAGTCAATTATAATATGATATCGCTTATATGTGGAATCTTAAAATAATGATACAAATGAACTTATTTACAAAACAGAAACAGACTGACAGACCTAGAGCATGAACTTTTGGTTACCGGGGAGGGAGGGGTGGGGGGAGGGTAGATAGGGAGTTTGAGATTGACATGTACACACTGCTATATTTAAAATAGATAACTAACAAGGACCTACTGTATAGCACAGGGAACTCTGCTCAATATTCCATAATAACCTAAATGGGAAAGGAATTTGAAAAAGAACTGATACATGTATAACTGTAACAAGGACCTACTGTATAGCACAGGGAACTCTGCTCAATATTCCATAATAACCTAAATGGGAAAGGAATTTGAAAAAGAACTGATACATGTATATGTATAACTGAATCACTTTGCTGTACACTTGAAACTAACACAACATTGTTAATCAATGATACTCCAAAATAAATAAAAATTTAAAAAAGATAATGAGATTCCTTTAAAAAAATAAAAAATAAAACATACACATCTTGACATTAAAATACTGAAAAAAACCCATGTTCCAGAAGGATATCAACAATATATTATTCATATGAAGTTTATAAATTAACAGAAGCCTACTATGCATTTTAATTAACATTATTTATATATGAGTTCATTAAGTTACTCTTTATTAACACATTTATATATATTTATAGTAATAACAATATATAAATGGTCTGGGTGAATTCCCAAGAAGATGAAAAACATGGAAATTTATAGAAATGAGGGGAATTGTAGAGGAGTAGGAGTAGTTATCTAAAATCTATGAGAGTGAAAGGAACCGTAATTGCTAACTCTAATTTTTCTTCCGTTTTTTTTTTACAGGCATATAAATGCCAAAAATTTTTTAAATCTCATAGTTGGTATGTGCCTGAAAGTTACCAGCCATACCTTTTATTTATTTGAATATTATAAGATTGGAATTAACATTAAAATGGAAACAAAAAAATGTGTAGACAGATTTTTATAGAGCGAGTTCCATGGAGGCCAATGCAAGGAGGGGAGACATTTTGAGAAAGAATTACTTTGAACTTGACTTGCAAGTTGATAACTGTTGGGGAAGGGAGTTTAATGCAACATAAACTAAGAAATATTATTTTATTTCCTTCTAGCCTTTCAAATGTTTCAACTGAACTTAGTAGTCTAAAACTTGGCACTGAAGAGCTAGTAAATATATTCATTAAATTCAGCAAATAAGTGGAACCCCTTTTCCACTTGATGACAAGGTAGATAATCTTCATGCTTCCTCAATTCTCCCTTAGGATTGATATTACTGGAGGTGTGTGTATGTTGGTGTTATGGCCCCACTGGGTCATAACTTTTCTAGTTTTATTACTTCATTTGTTAGATCTGCTCTCAAAGGGTCAGTTTACTGGTTGAATTTTGTCTCAATGCAATGCCAGCTTTAGTATGTCAGAGCTGTTACAATCCCTGAGATTGGTTTTAACCCCAGCTCTGACTTTGTCTGTCTCTGTGCCATTTTTTTCTATCTGCAAAATGGGGACAACTACAGTAGAAGGTTAATGCATGCAAAAGTGTTAATACAAGTAATATCCTTATAAAAGTGAGTGGCATGCTCAATAAAAGTAAAAAGAAAACAATCATATTCGTGGGGGTTCTCTCAGTCATTCTGTATTTCTGACTGCAACTTCTTTTTCTAATGACTGGAGCAAAGCCAGGTTTTCAATACAATATCCTCTTTAACTTTATCATATTACTATTATAAATAGAGAGCTTATCCTTTTTGGTTCAAATCCTTCAGTGTTTCTTAGAAATATTTATGACAATGATAAAACTCACAACATTTCAGTCGGCAAGCTGCCTCTGATATATTGTGTTTTCTAGACTTAAACCTACTGCAAGTTTGAATCCTCTTTGGTATGAGCTGTGCTTTTCTTTCTCAAAGGGCAAGAATACATCACTGTATTAGTTCTAAGAATGTCTTTTATATTGAATCTGACACCAGCCTTTCCTTTACTCATACTGAATGATGTCACTTCAGAAAGCATTTGAAGACTTGCATAAGAAACATTTCAGGGAGGAAGATACATAGCAAAATTGTGGAGGTAAAAATGGATTTAAGTATTTTCTGCTTTTTACAATACAGGAATAGCTTGTAACAGATTAAGTCAACTGCTGGAAAAAAATAAAGTTCGTTAAATTAAAAGAATATTATTTGTGGGCATCAGAGATATACAAAGCTAGAGTAGATTTGATGGAGTAAGTCCTAAAAGAAGGAAATGCATCATTGTGAGTCTGATACTCTGCACCACTTTTTCACTTAGGTAACTGCCAATTCATAAGCCAAATTATCAAAACACAGTAATATAGATTTATCTCACCACCAGAGCCAATTAAATGTTGGCCAAAGAAGCTAGAGAAAAAAGAACACATAAGGCATGAGTACACTTATATAAATTTAAAGGATTTTTTTGTTGGTAGGAGTAATTATTTTAGAGAGAATGAGGTTTAGTTCACAGGAAGGTTCATATGAGAAGAATCTGGTATGCTAGTTATGACCAATTTCTCCATCTACTGATAGCTAGATGGGTGTCCTTCCTTGTGAAAATACACAATTTGTGAACTCTGTATGTCTGACTTTAGTAAATATGCCACTAATAGTTAAAATTTTCCATTTGTCAATGTTAGGAAACAAAATCTTGTGTCCTAACTAGTGCTTGGTTCAGTGCAATGACAATATACACATTCAGTCACAGTAATTAATAGAAAAAGAGACTTACTTTTTCTTAAAAGGAAATAAACTTTATCTTTTGATGGGAAAATAATTAGCTTAAGTTTTCCTCTCCTTCACCTGTCTGCTGCCTGCCTTCCTTCTTTATTCTTTTACTCTTTCAACAAATATTTCTCATCTACAGTCTGCCACATGCTGTACATAATATCTGGGCATTCTGTCACCATTGAACTATTTTTGGTGAGATGAGAATCTCAATTTACAAAATAAGACCATGGATAAGAAATCTATCAAATAGAAAGTTCAGACAAAACATCTGTAGGAGAAGTGAGAGACTCTAGTGCTATATAAGTCAAGGGAAGAAAGGATTGAAAGAGGGAGCAATTATTTGAAGGAAGGGATGTAGATATTTTCATTGGAGAGACGGAGAAAAATGGAGAGGAGGTGAGGAACTACTAAATGGGAGGTTAGGCAGTCAGCAGTCAGAACCCTAAATGGAAACAATGCTTTCAGCAAGTTAGATTTGTGCTAAAGATGTATATGTGGTTCTGTGGTTTAGAGTTTGCGATTGCTTGTCTTTAGATCAAAGAGAATGGAACATGTACAGGCATACCTCGAAGGTATTGTGGTTTGTGGTTCCAGACCAAACCACTGCAATAAAGAAAATATCACAATAAAGTGAGTCCCAAATTTTAAAAAATTTCCCAGTTCATATAAAAGTTAATTTTACACTATAATCTGTTAAGTTGCAGTAGCATTATGTCTAAGAAGAAAATGTACATACCTTAATTGAAAAATACTTTATTGCTAAGAAATGCTAAACATAATCTGAGCCTTCAACAAGTTGTAATCTTTTTGCCAGTGGAGGGTCTTACCTTGATGTTGATGGCTACCAACTGACCAGGGTGGTGGTTGTTGAAGGTTGGGATGGCTGTGGCATTCCTTAAAATAAGACAACAATGAAGTTTCCCACATCAACTGACTCTTCCTTTCATGAACAATTTCTCGATAGCATGCAATGCTGTTTGACAGCATTTTACTGACAGTAGACTTCCTTCAAAATTGGAGTCAATCCTCTCAAACCCTGCCACTGCTATATCAACTAAATTTATCTAATATTCTAAATCCTTTGTTGTCATTTGAACAATCTTCAGAGCATCTTCACCAGGAGGAGATTCCACCTCAAGAAAACACTATCATTGCTCATCCATAAGAAGCAACTCCTTATCTGTTAAAGATTTATACTGAGATTACAGCAATTCAGTCACATCTTCAGGCTCCACTTCTAATTCCAGTTCTCCTGCTACTTTCAAAGTCACCCATTAGGGTTGGGATCAACTTCTTTCAAACCCATGTTGATATTTTGACCTTTTCTCATAAATCACAAATGTTCTTAATGGCATTTAGAATGTGGTGAATTTTTTCCAGAAGGTTTTCAATTTATTTTGCCCAGGTCCATAAAAGGAATCACTATCTATGTCAGCTATAGCTTTATGAAGTGTATTTCTTAAACAGGACTTGAAAGTCAAAACTTCTCTTTGATCCATTGGCTACAGAATAGATGTTGTGTTAGCAGACGTGAAAACAACATGAATCTCATTGTATATCTCCATCAGAGCTCTTCGGTGACCAGATGCATTGTCAATGAACAGTAGTATTTTGAAAAGAATCTTTTTCTGAGCAATAGGTTTCAAAGGTAGGCTTAAAATATTCAGCAAACCATGCTATAAACAGATGTGCTGTCATCCAAGCTTTGGTATTCTATTTATAGAGCACAGGCAGAGTAGATTGAGCATAATTCTTAAGGACCCTAGGATTTTCAGAATGGTAAATTATTGGCTTCAACTTCAAGTCACCAGCTGCCTTAGACCCTAACTAGATAGTCAGCCTGTCCTTTGAAACCAGGCATTGACTTCTCCTCTTTAGCTATGAAAGTCCTAGATGGCACCTTCTTCCAGTATAAGGTTGTTTCGTCTACATTGAAAATCTGTTGTTTAGGGCAGCCACCTTCATTAAGGACCTCAGCTAGATCTTCTTGATAACTTGCTGCAGCTTCTAAATCAGCACTTGCTGCTTCATCTTGCATGCACTTAACATTAATGGAGACAAATTATTTCCTTAAGCTAGCTCTGCTAGCTTCAAACTTTCCTTCTGCAGCTTCCTCACCTCTCTCAACCTTCATGGAATTGAAGAGATTTAGGGCCTTCCTCTGGATTAGTCTTTAGCTTAAGGGAATGTTGTGACTGGTTTGATTTTTTGATGCAGACCACTAAAACTTTTTCCATATCAACAATAAGGCTGCTTTGCTTTCTATCATTCTTGTGTTCACTGGAGTAGCATTTGTAGTTTCTTCCAAGAACTTTCCCTTTGCATTCACAAGTTGGTTAACTGGCAGCACAAGAGGCCTAGTTTTCAGTCTATCTGCTTTTAACTTGCCTTCCTCACTCAGCTGCATCATTTCTAGAGTTTGATTTAAAGTAAGAGACATGTAACTCTTCCTTTCACTTGAAAACCTAGAGGCCATTGAAGGGTTATTTACAGACCTAATTTCAATATTGTTGTGTCTCAAGGAATAGGGAGGCCCAAGGAGAGGGAGAGATGGAGAATGGCCCATCGGTAGAGCAGTCAGAACACATACATTTATTGATTAAATTTGCTGTCATATAGGTGTGGTTTGTGGCACCTCAAAACAATTACAATAGTAACGTCAAAGATCACTATTCGCAGATCACCATAACAAATAATAAAACATTTTGAAATCTTGCAAGAATTACCAAAATGTGATGCAGAGGCTCAAAGTGAGCAAATACTGTTGAAAAATGGTGCCAATAGACTTGCTTGATGGAGGCTTGCCACAAACCTTCAATTTGTAAAAACTGCAATATCTGCAAAGGGCAGTAAACCGAAGCACAGGAAAACAAGGTATGCCTGTATACATGCTAATGGAAATGGTAGAGAAGGAAAAGTTTGCAATACCAAAGAAAAGAAGAAAACATAATGGCATAACTTTGTTGAGATGTCAGGTACAATGGGATCCAGAGCCAGGGAGTGGAAGTGGAGGGGAAGACAGGAAAGTGTTTGGTAAGAAGACAGACATCCCCTCCTGTTTAATAAGTAATAAAGAAAAAACAAGAGCATGTGCTGTGGGGATTGAGGGTAGGAAATTGAGGTAGTTTTGTCTTTTGGGCCTTTTAAGTTTTTGTGATATATCTGAAACATTAGTAAGAAAAAAGTATCTACATGTTCATAGAAATGTACATTTTTAAAGGATGAAATTTACTTTAGGTATATTAAATCACAATAATCCTGCCTTTAAAATGAGAAAAAATGAGTTACATTGACCTACCCCCCCCTTTTTTTTTTTGCTTCATCATGTAACGATACAATGATAATAAAAGTTATTTAGTCTTGGGAAAAGAAGAATGCAAAAATTATAAAATTATTTGTACAAATTAAGAAAAAATTATAATTTAGATGGTGAACTTGTTACTGTTTTTGATGATAATCAATGTATTTATATCATACTTCATGATTTCTAGTTCCTTAGAAATTGGGTAGACTGGCACAGTTTTCTCTATTAAAATGATAAATGAACTTAAGTGATAGTAATGGATATATTTATCAAATAATAAAAGCAATAAATAAGCTAAGAGTAGTAGCTTCAGTACATACTTATTAAATGCAGGATATATTGTATTTTTATTACTAGTGATGTGGCTGTTTAAGAGAAATAACTGTCATGTATGATTATTTTTACAGTTAGTTATAAATTATTTCCTTATCATGCTTTAAAGATGTCTAAAATATTATGGTTTCAGAACCAGGAAAGATCAAATTATTTTTTTTACAATTAATTCATATATTTCTAAATTATGAATCATAGATAACCAAAAACTTCAAAATTCTGGGCCCAATAAATATTACTGACAGAATAATCATCTTAATTTAGTAATAAAGGTACTATTTTTTTTTTTTTTTTTTTTGCGGTACGCGGGCCTCTCACTGTTGTGGCCTCTCCCGTTGCGGAGCACAGGTTCTGGACGCGCAGGCTCAGCGGCCATGGCTCACGGGCCTAGCCGCTCCACAGCACGTGGGATCTTCCCGGACCTGGGCACGAACCCGTGTACCCTGCATTGGCAGGCGGACTCTCAACCACTGTGCCACCAGGGAAGCCCTAAAGGTACATTTTTAGTACTATATAGCACACTAACTAATATATACATTTTTAAGAATATCAATCACAAATTTGCAGTATTTTTCCTGTTTGTGAAGAAGCTGCTTGTAACACTTTTCCAGAGAAAGCCTTAGGCTGTGCTAAAGGATGAGGGCATGTTTCACATAGTGATAAATAACAACAAAAAATGAAACATCAGGGGCTTCCCTGGTGGCGCAGTGGTTGAGAGTCTGCCTGCCGATGCAGGGGACGCGGGTTCGTGCCCCGGTCCGGGAAGATCCCACATGCCATGAAGCGGCTGGGCCCGTGAGCCATGGCCGCTGAGCCTGCGCGTCCGGAGCCTGTGCTCCGCAATGGGAGAGGCCACAACAGTGAGAGGCCCACATACCGCAAAAAAAAAAAAAAAAAAAAAAGAAACATCAAAAGTAGTGTGAACTACAACATACATGGAAATTTATTGAGATACTATGTCTACGATTTTAAAAATCTTTAGAATTTATTCATTTTAAAAATTATTTTTAAGCAGTGTCCCATTTATAACAAACTCTTTTGTCAAGCCCTTTGTAATGTAGGAGTTTGAGAGGCTAATGTTCCTTTTCTAGAAGGATTATATCTATAGTGTCAGGAAGCAGCATAATCTACTTTTGATACCATTCAAGTACCACAGGAGTATAAGCTTACATTGAAAAATTTTTACTGGAACGTTTGACCACTTGATTGTTGTAAAAAGTTCAAACAAAAATGAATGTTTTTTGACATTCTATTACATTAAATATTACTTTCCTCTATGTCTGATATATTTTGCTGTATTTCCTACCAAGTATATATGAAGAACTCTGAATTTATTTTCTACCATAATTATTTCTCCTATATTGTGTGTTTGTTTCTGTGGTATGTTAGAGAAATAAGTCTTGACTACCTTCTGGCTTTCTAATTCTTTTTCTGGATTGTGCATTCTGTTATTCACACTACATATAGATATTTTTTTCATTTTTGTCTTTATTAGGACTTCCCTGGCAGTCCAGTGATTAAGACTTTGCCTTCCAATGCAGGGGGTGGGGGTTCAATCCCCTGTCAGGGAGCTAAGATACCACATGCCTCGTGGCCAAACAAAACAAAAAAACCCCCATAAAACAGAAGGAATGCTGTAACAAATTCAATAAAAGACTTTAAAAATGGTCCACATCAAAAAAAAATTTGTCTTTATCATCTGAAACCTCTACTTGCCTCTTTCCAAAATAAATGCTTATTCATCTATTTTTGCTTTTCTGTTTATAATACAATATAGATAATAATACCGTATGTACTTTTCAAAAATTCTTTAAAAGATATTTTGAGTATTGCTCATGTCTTTAAGTATGATACTTTGTTTCTTTGATAGTTATGCTACCTCAGATATATGTTTTTCTTATTGTAATCCAGACCTTTGCTTGATCAGCACAGATATCTAGAGGGATATCACTCTAGTTAGTTTCCTTAGTTAAAGGAGGGATGTTTTCCTGAGTATGGAGACAATTCTGATAAGAAATAAAATGTCTTTGCTCCATGATTCCACATGAGAGTTGAGAGGACTCACATTTGAACAGGTTCTTCCATTGAATTCTCTCTCCCTTTTGTTTAAAGAGGGGGAACTACTTTTTAATCCTACTCTCACATTCATTATATCAGAGTGGTTTCATTGTTCTTTAGTCAATTATTTGGGAATGAAAATCCAAGGCTCATTCCATCGCCCAGCTCTCAACTCTCCCACATATATTTTGTTAATAATGAGGAATTATACTAAGAGTGTTTTTTTGATGGACTTATTCTTATTGGGGTTGAGTGGTAGATTTTATAGGTCTTTGGATTTGAACACCTTCTGATCCAATTTGCTGTAGAACTTAACAGAAATGAAATACTCCTAAAAGCAAGAACTAATTGGTTCTGATTTTTAATTCTAGAACTATTACGGATTTAATATTTTTATATTTGTTCTGCCATTTGAAATGGATTCTGATAGGGAGAGATAAATTCCTGTATATAATAAAATTCCTTGTGTAAAGCTCACTGGTTTCTTTAATAAAGCCTTTTGCTTTGCTCCTTCCAACATCTGTCAATAAAAATGTAATTACTATTTTTGTCAAGAGAAAAGGAAAATACTTGTTTTGTTTTTCAAGCGTCAGAAACAAAACCCTTACCTCACTAAAGAATAAGACAAAGATGTTCACTATGACTAGTACAGTTTTACTCAGCATTCGAGGTATTAACTAATGCAATTAGGTAAGAAAATTCAGTTCTAATCTAAATAATTAGAAAGAAAATAAAACCACATTCGTCATCAGAGTATATGACTGAATATTAGGATAAAACCAATATCAACACAATAACTACCAGAAATGTGACTATAAAAGTAAAACAGTAAGTACGGGATATAATGAGTGAGAAGATTCGAGTTAACAACAAAAAGCAGTTACAGAAAAGTGCTTCAGTACAAACCTAAACAGTAATGTGCAAAACTGGAATGCACAGAGTATATATTATTAAACAGAAAGAAATGTCTATGCTCTTGAATAGGAAGTTGTAACTTCATAAACTGTCAATATTCCATAACCTAATTTATAGATTTAATTAAATTCATATAAAATAAAATTTCCAACAATTGCTTTTCATGGAGCCAGCTAACTTGATTATGATGTTCATTTGGAAAATATGAGTAAGCAAAATAAATAGACAAAGTAGAAAAGCAATATTAGGGGTTGTTCTTCCAGCTATTTAAACATATAGCCTCTATAATTAATTGTGTGTGGTATTAATGCACAAATGTAAGAGCAACATATCAAAATTTAAAATACCAGAAATATACACAGAAGATAGTAAAATTTGCTAGCTGATAAACTTGGCATCACATTACAATGAAAGAAGTTTAACTTTTTCAATAAATTAATAGATATTCAGAAAAGTACAGAATTGAACCTGTATGGTATTGTATGAAGGATAAATTCCAGATGGATGAGTGATCTAAATGGTAAACAGTGAAATAATACAGATGTTAAAAATGGTTAAATTCCTTTGTAATCTTGGAATGAGTAATACCATTGTAAAATTCCAAAGCAATAATAATAGTGATTGATAAATACAACTTATTTAAAAAGCAAACAAACCAAATCAGACTTTACATGCATTAAAAATAAAAATCAAAAAGGAAATCACAAATAGGAAACAAAGGAAAGGTATTTGTAATTTATGTCACACACTTATAATCTGTAATATCAATAAAGAAAATGAGATTATGTAAATTAAGTGTATATTTAAAACTGAATATAGAATTTAAAAATATTAAACTCATATAAATATTAAATTTACTTACCTATCTGACTGGCAAAATCAAAGTTTGAGAATATACTGTAATGACAAGACTATGGGAAAATAGGCATTTTTCCACAATAAAATGAAAAATGTTATATTCCTTTGATGATATCAACAATATATACATTTACCCTTTCACCTAGCAATTTCAATTCTAAGAATCTACCCCTTCTGCTTTTTATAATGAGATATATATTTATAAAACAGTTTCTTCATCTTTTCTTGAAAACTTCCTTTTATAAAATCAAGAATTCACTAAATACAATCTTGTAAGTGATTTACTGCATAGGGAATTTCTGTACTCAACAACATGACCTCATTCTTCTTATGTTAGGGCATTTAATGCTTACTTTTGGAGTGTCTTTGGCAATTGAACACTGTATAACTTCTATCTGTGGACTATTTATTCTATGGTACTTGTACTCAGTATATGAATATTATATGGATACTTCTACTCAATATATGGATACTTCTACTCAATATATGAATACTATAGTGTAACAATGGAGACACAAGTCTAATGCAAGAAAAGCATTATCACAGTGTCCACCTAAATACTGGACCTCCAACTTAACCTAGGCTGCAAGAGATAAAATCAGCCTGTTAACCATTTTTGTCTGTACAGACTGACCTCAAATATATAAATTTTTTCTTCTCAATCCTAAAATAAATTAAAAATTTTAAGCTGTAAAAGATAATACTGATCTCTTCTCCAAGAATGACTTATACACAAATGTGTTCATTTTGGTGTTATTTATCACATTAAAATTTTAAAACAACCCCAAATTAATGGAAGGGCTTGAATGAATAAGTTTTGGTATACCTGCCCAATGGAATATAAAGAATCCATAAAAATGAATGGGGAAAATTTTTATACATTGGTATGGAGTCATACCTTCATGCAAATATTCTTAAGAAGACAAGGAAAAGGTGCAAGAGAGTTTGTATGTGTATATACACATATTAGCTGCATTTTATGAAAGAAATGAAGGGAAATATGCAAATATATATTTGAAAAAGGAAACACTGAAATAACCACAATTATAATACAAATTGTTTCTTTTAAAGAGTGAAAGGCATAGATTGGAGAGAATAGGAAGAGAAATATGGTGGGGTTTTTTTCCTAAATATTTATCATTTTATAGTTTTGCCTTTGGAATGGTATAATTTTACATATTTAAAAACCAAATTATGGTATCACACTTTCTGATTTCAAACTATACCATAAAGCTATAGTGATTATAACAGTATGATGCTGACATAAAAATAGATATAGACAAATAAACAGACTAGAGAGCCCAGAATTAAACCCTCATATATACAGTCAACTCATATATGACAAGAGAACCAAGAACACCCATTGTGGAATGGGTAGTCACTTCCTCAAATGGTGCTGGGAAAACTGGATAAACACATGCAGAAAAATAAAATTGGACCCCTGTATTACACCACTCACAAAAATTAACCTGAAATTTCAAAAACTTAAACGTAAGACCTGATACCACAAAACTCCTAAAAGAAAATAATTAATCTTGGCAAAGAGTTTTTGGATATGACACCAAAAACACAAACAAAAGCAAAATTCAACAAATGGGACTATATAAAACCAAAAATTTCTGCACAGCCAAAAAAAAAAAAAAACAATAAAATGAAAAGGTAACATACAGAATGGAAGAAAATGTTTGTAAATTGTATATCGAATAAGGAATTAATATCCAAAATATAAAAAGAACTCATACACCTCTATAACAACAAAAAAATTTTTAATGCCCTGAAGAACTAAATAGACATTTTCCAAAGAAGACATCCAAATGACCAACAGGTACATGAAAGTATGCTCAGCATCACTAATCATCAGGGAAATGCAAACCAAAACCACAATAAGATATCACGTCACACCTGTTAGAATGGTTATCATCAAAATGACAAGAGATAACAAATGTTGGCAAGGATATAGAGAAAAGGAAGTTACTAAACTTCTTAGGCATATGAGTATCTCTTCCACAATATGGGAAAAATTAAACCTGTCTGATTTGAGCTAGCCAGGTTTGGCTCTAGATAGTGGAGCTGGAAGTAGGAATTTAGGATTCCAGATGATAAAAATTCATTGTTTTTATGTCACATGATTTTTGATTAAATGCCTTTTTAAACTCTTAAATCATTTTTCATTTGATATTATTTTCAGATCCTGAGGCATCCAGGTTACCCTTATTTGGGCAAATTGACCTGTCAAATTTTAACACAAATAACAAATAGGTGGATTACTTGAAATATCTTACAGACACAAATTAGAAGATAAAATGTATTTAATGTTTTTCCCTGTATCATTTATGGAAATAATTAGAAATGGAATAATCAATCAATAGAAATTAATGCCACTCAAAGCAGGGTACAAGAGACAGAAATGTATTTCCTTGGACACAGGAAAGCCAAAGTGAGATATAATTAGAAGGCATGCTTGGGCATTAATTCTGCCTCCTTTCTTAAGGAGGTAGCCTTGACATTGTAGAGCTTGGTGAGGTCACAGGAATATCTATTATTTGCAAATATTCAGTTAAATAAAAGAGTTCAGATTGTTATTTTAACACCATACTGAATGGTGGCCTGACTGTATTATAAAAAATAGTGTTTCAGGAAGCTTACTCTTTTTTCTTTTTGGATCAGATAGGACTTTACCTTCTTTCAACAGTCATTCATAACTTCTTTCCTTTGCAAATAAAGGTCAGAGAAATCAGACCAAGATACTCCACAACTATTATTTTTCTTGTGAAATCACTTGTTTTCCCAGAAATTTGAAATCATTCCTAAATTGAGATTTTGTATTAATTGTGTGTTCGGCCTCCTTCTGCCTATATTAGAGCCAATTATAAAGATGTTTTTATGTTAAACATTCTTTATTTCAAGATTTAGGAGCCAGAAAATGAAATTTCTTTAGCCAGGGATAGTTTCACGTTGGTCAAATAGTCATAAAACATCAGTTCATGTTCTCCACACACCTTTCTATACTTAAAAAGTTCATTATTGATCATATATATTGTTAAATTCACTTAGTATAAATAATAAATATTTAAAAGATAAAGATTAAATTCATGGATAACAGTAAAGCATATTTTCTTCTATAAGATTCCCTTTCTTAACCCTGTAGAATTTAAAGTTTTCCCTTTCTTTAAAGTGCTTAACAAACCAGAACCAACTCACAGCAACATATACTGATGAACAAAGGTAAAAGATCTCTGACATGCCCGAAAATATCCATGGAGAACTTTAAAATTGTAAAAGCTTAGATTAGTTCAAACGGAAGCAAAGTGGACATATTCCAGGCTCACATTTTTTCTAGGAAAATAATTATATCCATTTGAGTCTGGCAGAGATAGGTTTTTGTATGAAATTTGATGGCAGACATAGTATGAAGTTCAATTTAAAAAAAAATCATAGTAGAAACATCAAGTAAAAAACATACAGTTAAATTACTCTGGAAGTGAAAAATACTGTCGTTTAATAGTACTGACAGGCGATGAAAAGCATACCTATTTTCACATTCAATGGCCAGATTATACCTTTAGATACGTCAATGACATCCAATAATGGATATGGGCTCACATTTTGTGCAAAAAGTTAAAACTGACCTAATAATATCACTGAAATTAACTTGAAGGCTAGATAGTAATAAATGTCCACTCAATGAAGTGGAAATTTTGTTATATTGTAATAAATCAATAAATACTACTATATGGGATATAGTATTTTAAAAGCCTGGGAAATGTGTATTTTTCCATGGTGTGCAAAGGGACTTTCATTTTGTAATAAAAAGAGAAAAGTAGGGGCTTCCCTGGTGGTGCAGTGGTTGAGAGTCCGCCTGCCAATGCAGGGGACACAGGTTCATGCCCCAGTCCGGGAGGATCCCACATGCCGCAGAGCAGCTGGGCCTGTGAGCCATGGCCGCTGAGCCTGCATGTCCGGAGCCTGTGCTCCGCAACGGGAGAGGCCACAACAGTGAGAGGCCCAAGTACCGCAAAAAAAAAAAAAAAAAAAAAGAAAAGTATATCCAAATCTTCCAAGTCTCAGATTTAGAAGCTGGTCAAATTTAATCTCAGAAATATATATATATATATATATGTGTGTGTGTGTGTGTGTGTGTGTGTGTGTATATACACACACACACACACACACAGTATTTAGCAGCCTCAAAAATGTATATTGTAGAAAATATTAGAATAAATATATTAAGACAAATGGGTTCTAATTTTCTAAGTTTATTAAAGGCTGTCAAAGTTGGGATTCTTGATCTATGGAGTCCATTTATGTTTTTTAGGAAGTCCAATTGTTTTTGTTAGGAATGGGTATGTAGCTTTTTTATTTTTTCAATAAGAATTACAGTCATTAAAACGAGTAATGGTAATATGAAAATCCAAAACAAGAACCAGTGGAATGGGACTTCCCTGGTGGCACAGTGGTTAATAATCCTCCTGCCAGTGCAGGGGACACGGGTTTGAGCCCTGGTCCGGGAAGATCTCCCATGCCACGGAGCAACTAAGCCCGTGTGCCACAACTACTGAGCCCACACGCCACAATTACTACTGAAGCCTGCATGCCTAGAGCCCGTGCTCTGCAACAAGAGAAGCCACCGCAATGAGAAGTCCGCGCACCACAACAAAGAGTAGCCTAGGACCACAACAAAGAGTAGCCTCCGCTCGCTGCAACTAGAGAAAGCCCACGCACAACAACAAAGACTCAACGCAGCCAAAATTAAAAATTAAAAAAAAAAAAAAAAAGAACCAGTGGAGCATCATTTGGAAGATAGGAAAAACAAGTATGTTCAAGAAAATATACAAAAATTAGAAACATAGTTCTAAATTTGAGAAGTGCAGATTACTTCAAAACTATTTTGTACCTATTCTTGTGAGAGTAATTGTACCATTTACGTTTAATTAGTACCATTTTAATTAGTATCATTTAAAACTTAAATTCAGATACAGTTTTCCAAGAGGGTAGTTATATGTTCATGCCCCTAAAGTCATATGACAAAGGGGGCTTCATGTGACCACTGAGGTACAGCCAGTCTGCTTAGAGACAGCTTGGGAGCCTCATATAAAGGTGTTAGTTTTCTGCAGGAGTTTACTCTTTTTCTAAATACTTCTAAATGAATAGCATAATGCCAATTATTATCACATTAACTCATCAAATGCTAGTGGTTTATCTTTCCTTTTTTTGTGTGTGTGTCAATGTTATTTGTGTCAATGTTTTTTAATGTGTCAATGTTATTGATACCACTTTCCAACGGGGAATGAGGAAAGATCAGTGATCACAGCATAACTTTATGTAGGATGACTATGAGGGTCGTGATTTAATACCATTTATCCTAAAGTAGAAAGTTTAAATATTTCCATTGTGCCCTTTTTAGGAATTTTCATAATCTTATAATGAACCATCATTTTAGTTTACAGATTTGTAAGAATTGGTTAAAGCTCTCTATTAACAGTGACCTTTCCCTCCTCCAACCCCTAAATAAACAAAAAACATATTTAAAAGCATTTCAAGGTAAGGCTTATTTTTCTTACAGATTAAATCACTTGACTGGGGGCTGAATATGTTCTATATTCTTCCTAATAACAAAACCAAAGTAAAACTGCAAATGATGAACATAGGTTTTTTAACCAATCAGAGCCTATGTCAAAACTCACCAATCAGAGCCTATGTCAAAACTCACTAAAATAATGAATCTTACTGCTGGAAGGAAGCTAAAACGACCTGCTTCACTAAATGTAAAGTGGCAGAAGCATTTACATGTTGAAAGCAGTCTTCTTTCTATGGAATCTCAAAACTCACACAAAAAAATCAAGCCCTAGGGTAACAGAATCAGAACAGGACACTTTAAGCACACACAAACACATGCATGCATACACACACACACACGCACACACCATAAGAATAAAAAAGAATTCTCAGGCTTCCCTGGTGGTGCAGTGGTTGAGAGTCTGCCTGTTGATGCAGGGGACACGGGTTCGTGCCCTGGTCTGGGAGGATCCCACATGCCGCGGAGCGGCTGGGCCTGTGAGCCATGGCCGCTGAGCCTGCACGTCCGGAGCCTGTGCTCCGCAGCGGGAGAGGCCACGGCAGTGAGAGACCCGCGTACCGATCTTACTGCTGGAAGGAAGCTAAAACGACCTGCTTCACTAAATGTAAAGTGGCAGAAGCATTTACATGTTGAAAGCAGTCTTCTTTCTATGGAATCTCAAAACTCACACAAAAAAATCAAGCCCTAGGGTAACAGAATCAGAACAGGACACTTTAAGCACACACAAACACATGCATGCATACACACACACACACGCACACACCATAAGAATAAAAAAGAATTCTCAGGCTTCCCTGGTGGTGCAGTGGTTGAGAGTCTGCCTGTTGATGCAGGGGACACGGGTTCGTGCCCTGGTCTGGGAGGATCCCACATGCCGCGGAGCGGCTGGGCCTGTGAGCCATGGCCGCTGAGCCTGCACGTCCGGAGCCTGTGCTCCGCAGGGGGAGAGGCCACGGCAGTGAGAGACCCGCGTACCGCAAAAAAAAAAAAAAAAAAGAATTCTCAGGCACAATGTGAGGCAGAAAAAAAATTAAGCTAAAACAACACAACTGTTCTCATTTGTGAATTTATATAGAACCTCACTAACAAATATTATATTTGAATCTTGTTAGAATGATACTTGGAAATGAAAAACTGGAACCATATTGCCATATTGGATACTGTGTTTAATTCTGGTGAATATAATAAAAGGTTTTTTTGTTTGTCTCTTAAAAAGTTTATATATTTGCTAAGTAAAATGTACAATGGTTAAAAGCCTGACCATTAAAAATCAAGTAGCTTGATCTGGAACCCAAGATTGCTTTGAAAGTAATTCTGATGTATGTGTTCTGACATAATTTTATCTGATTAAACCTAATACTATTAATTTTAATATAAAAATAAATAAAGATAATAATTATTATATGCCCACCATGTACTTATGATCTCTGACTTTCAGTCAAGCTTCAAAGTAAACATTAATAATGAGGGTTTACACATAAGGAAACAGGTTTGAATAGTTTAAGTAATCTGCCCAAAATAATAAAACTATGACACAGCAAAGCTAGGTTGTAAACTAAGGAATGTCTTTGTTCCAAATTTTGCAATCTCTTCTATTAAATCATAATAACAGGTTATATTATTAATATTTGGTTTTCTGAGGTATAAGTATAAATTAGATAATCATTAGGAATAAAAGACTATTAATAAATGGCACTGTTTCAAAACTTTTTTACTTATCAGTGTCAGGAAAAGAAAATCACACGCTCTATTCAGTCAATATGGTTTGTACTCTAGGGGATTAGGGGCCATTTCTGTCTGGTTCAAAATTGTATCTGCAATGTAAAACACAGTGCTTAGTACCTAAGAGGTGCTGAGTATTTATTTGAATAAATGAATGAATATTGGTGGGTTTTATTTAACACTAAGATTAATTTTGCTATATTAGAAATTAATTCCTCTATGACCTGCCTTATATTATTGTGATATTTTAAGAACTTGGTAAACAAAGCAGAAAACAAATTGTTCAATAAGGAAACAAACTCTTTTATGTGGAGGGCGGCAGGGTTTTTGTTTGCTTTGAAAGTATTAAAACTCTATCTATATATATCTATATATAGAGAGAATTTTAAAAATATGTATATATATTTTTTTTACTGATTAATACAATCAAATTGTAAAATATAAATTCAGGACATACAAAAGGAATAAACTAGTGATATCATTAGTCATGTTGGACATCTACATTTTCATAATATTTAACTGGAGGAAACTCAAGAGCATGATCAAACGTGCACCATGCCAGTAATATTGAATTACTATGATTCTTGGGCAAAACAGCCCATCTTACTATTTCCTTAGAAGAGAAATGTGCTATGTGATTGAAAAACTACTTTTCACATGAGCATTGACTCATAAAATGCATAAATATTAGTCAACATTCCAAAATGTTAAGGTTAATGCTTACTATTTGTATTAGTTTGCAAGGGCTGCCATAACAACATACCACCGACTAGGTGGCTTAAAGAAGACTAACTTATTTTTTCACTATCCTGGAGGCTAGAAGTCCGTGATCAATATATGGTCAGGTCTTATTTCTTCTGAGGTCTCTTTCCTTGGCTTGCAAATAGCCACCTTCTCTCTGCGTCTTTACCTGGTCTTCTCTTTGTGCACATGTGCCCCTGGTGTCTCTCTGTATGTTATAATCTCCTCTTTTTATAAGAACACAAGTCAGAATAGATTAGGGCCCACCAAACCAGCCTCATTTTTAACTTAACTACCTCTTTAAAGACCCTACCTCCATATATAGTCATTTTCTGAGGTACTGGAGGTTACGACTTGAACATATGAATTTGGAGGAACACAGTTCAGCTTATAACACTAATACAAATATTACAATTAATTAAGTATAACTTGTTTAGGTAATCAAGATTGGTTCATCTAGGAGATAACAATTGAATCCAAGGTAAAAAGAAAAAGTCAAAAGTAGGCAAGACATAAAGGAATGAAGACACTAAAACCCAAAATTTTTTTAAAAAGCAGAAAATAAAACTGTTTTAATTCTAATCAATGTGTTATTTTCTAAGCAATTCTAAAATTTTGCTTTCCTGCATTGCCTGGATCATGAAACAACATTTTCAACCATCATTATTATTCTCTTTTAGAGAAAATTACTTAAGAAAATTGTCTGACAGCATTCAAAAATGTTGTTTATATATATTTTTTACTTCAATCATATTTTAATCTTAGATTTATTTTTAGAGCCCATAATTATACATTTTAGGCAAAATGTTATATAAGATATGATGATCCTAAGACTACTGAATACTGGATTGTTACCAGATAAGACAATACTCCTTCTCCTGAGATTCTCAACAGAGAAAAACATCAAATATGAACAAAAACAAAAAGCAAAAGCATTTGATTATTAATTGGCCTTACACTCCTACTTCTCAATTCAGTAGGCTCTGTTAATAGGGTGCAACTAGTGGCTTAAAAGGGATACCTGAATTGTCTCTGTGTGGCCCTAAGTATAGAGCCAACTGAAGACTAAGAGTGATAAGATAACAGAGTGGGTAAAAAAAATGGGGAGGGAGGGTTTCCCTGGTGGCGCAGTGGTTAAGAATCGGCCTGCCAATGCAGGGGGCACGGGTTCAAGCCCTGGTCCAGGAAGATCCCACATGCCACGGAGCAACTAAGCCCATGCTCCACAACTGCTGAGCCTGCGCCCTAGAGCCCGTGAGCCACAACTACTGAGCCTACATGCCACAACTACTGAAGCCCGTACACCTACAGCCTGTGCTCCACAACGAGAGAAGCCACCACAATGAGAAGCCCATGCACCGCAACAAACAGTAGCCCCCTCTTGCCGCAAGTAGAGAAAGCCTGCGAGCAGCAATGAAGACCCAACACAGCCAAAAACAAATAAATAAATATTTTTTTTAAAAAATGGGGAGGGAGTCTCATATCTCCTACTACAAAACATGGAATCCTCCACTGCTGACATCCAGCATCATGAAAGTACAGAGCCAACTACTTTTACTCTCCACAATAGTGACTGTTAGAAAACAAGGGCCACAAATTTTATGGTATTTGACATCTCAATAAACACATTGAAAATCACTTTGGGAACAGAATAATTCTCAGTGGCATATTTGAAAAATGGCTAGAAAATAAATATGAAAGAAGTTTTGATATAATTATAGTCAATATTAAGAAAACCAACACAGTACTGGACAAATCATTTCCCTGTCCACAAATAATATTATTCCATCCTCAACCTATTCTTGCCATGCCTTTTCTTTCCTTTCTGTTCAGGAAATGCTTTGCACACATACATTTGATGTTGGATATTACTGTTAAGTTTGTCCCTTAAATTTTCAGACCTTTGTAAAAAGAATTGACTTACAATTCTTGTTAGTTTTCCTTCAGGATGCTATATGTAACTTAAAAATCAATGGAATTATGGGTGTGTGTGTGTGTGTGTGTGTGTGTGTGTGTGTATACAGAATGTTTTATTTTAGAGTCATTTTCTAATTTCTATATGTGTCAACCTACTCACAGTTATTAGGGAAACTTAGTCCACTATCATACATGTTTTTATTTCTTTACAAAATAGTTTTTTTCACATTTAATCAAAATTGCCAATTATCTGCATTTGCCTAATGATCTCCTGATATGTGATGTGTTACCAGGAGGACAATGTAGAAGGTTAAGAAGGATGAAAAGCTATGAAACATTCTGTGCTTTTTAGGATATCCTTCTTTTGGCCCTGAAACCTGAAATTATGGCTAATATAATAACCACAGTAAGAAAAACTTTTAAACATTTTACTTGCCATTCAATGTAATATATATTAAGTTAAATATTATGCCCCCAATATTTTTCATTATTCAAAGAAAGAAAGAAGCTTGTAAAAATAAAAAGTGAAATATATAAATTAAAAAAATAAACATATGCTTATCTCGTCAGCAAAGCACAATGCCCAAAATAAGAACACATTTTGATAGTTTAGCATTTAACTATATAAACTCTTATGAAAAATGTTTCAACATATAAGGAGCATAATAGAAATATTCTTTGCTAAAACTTTTTCCTTTACTATCAGTGCCATTTTCATGTGACTCAGGAAGATTATATTCCATATATTTACAATTAAATTCTATTCAATAAGAGAAAAATAATACTTAATGCATTTCATACAGACTATTGTTGCCAGAGTTTCTCAAGACCTAGACCTATGGGGTCATAATCCATGGATTCTAAAGTAAAATTACATCTTTATAGGCTATATCGCCATCTAGCTCACTGCCTAGGTATTTACTCATTTATACATATTTGGAGGGGGGCGTACATGAGATTTTATATATCTCTGTGTGTTAAATGCATGATGTTATATATGCACAAAAACATATCGTGAGTATGCACCATGTATTGAAAAAATCAAGACATATACATATATTCAAATAGTACTTCACATTGCTGATGCTGTTAAATTTCTTTTTAAATAATTATCGCTTGATATCAGCAAAATATATTTCAATATTCACAAACAGAGAGAGCCCCTAATATATGAGCCCATTCCAACATTCATAATTCACTGGATTACACCATTTTACAAATGGCATGACCGTGAAATTGGACTGGGTCTGCTTCACAAAATCTTGAATAAAAAAAACCACGTAACTATGATGAACTAAAATTATTTCCTAAATAAAAGACTATAATCAAAGTATGTCAGTTACATATGGTTTTACTGATTTATTGAATACTAGTTAAAATAGTATATTATACACTTAGCTGGCATTTTCCCAGTAGAACAAGTTTTTTAGAAATTTGACTTGTGCTTATACTGAACACACACACGCACAATTGATAGGGATGCACATACATCACAGCAAAGAGCAACGGTCATCTCCATGAAGATTTGTGTTACACACTAAATTATTCTGCTACTGTTGCAATAAAGTAACAGACCACCAGAAAATTAAGTGGCCTATCTAGCAAGCATTTATTCTTCTACTCATGGTCTGTTTAACAACTGGGTGACATTGCACCATATTTCAGTGAGCTCGACTTGGCTCTGGGATTTGAGTAGGGTTCAGATATATTCCACATGTGTTCACATTCTCCGTGGGCAAGCACTACCCAGGGATATTACTTTCATGGTCGACCCAGGAGTAAAAGAGTTCAAGCCAAACCAAACAAGAACCAAAACCACTCACAGATCATTGAACAAACCAAGTCAAAGGCAAATCCATAATCTGTGCAAAAGAAAAGCATACTATACCCCAAGGGATATGGAATAGTGGGTGAAAGCAAAAAATATTATGAGCTAATACAAATACATATACACAAAAATATGCTTTAAGGACTGATATAAATATAATTTTTCTGGTAAATTGAGTTATTTGTGTTAATAAACTTAGAACAATTTTAGATTTACAGAACTATTGTGAAGATAAACAGAGTTCCCATATACCCCATGCCCAGTCCCCCATATTATTAAAATCTTATATTAGTATGATACATTTGTCATAATTAATATTGATATATTTTATTAACTGAAGTTCATGCTTTATTATGATTTCCTCAGTTTTTTCTTAATGCCCCATTTCAGTTTCAGGATTTCATCCAGGATACCATCTTGCATCTAATAGTGTTGTTTCTTTAGACTCCTCTTGACTATGACAGTTTCTCAGACATTCCTTGGTTTTGATGATCTTAACAGTTTTGATTACTGTTCACCATTTTTTAGAATGTCTCTCAATTGGGATTTGTCTGATTTTTGTCCCATGATTAGACTGGGGTTGTGTATTTTTTGGAGGAAGATCCCAGAAGTAAAATGCCATTCTTAGCACACTGCATCATGAGTATATACTGTCAATATGACACCATTTTTGATGCTAACCTTGTTCATGTAACTTGAGGTACTGTTTATTAGGTTTCTCCACTGTCAAGTAACTTTCTTCCCTTTCCATACTGTACTCCTGAAAAAAGTCACTATGCACAGCTCACACTTAAGGTGTGGGGAGTTAATCTGTACCTTCTGAAGGGTAGCATATCTACATAAATGGTTTTAAATTCTTCTGTGCAGGAAATCTGTCTTATTCCTCATTTATTCAATCATTTCTTTATATCAACATGAATGCATGGATATTTTATACCTTATAATCTAAAAGTATTCTATTTTGTTTCTCAAATTGTGCCAGGTCTTTTGGCTGGCCCCTGTATCACTTTTGTATTTCTTCATTAGTGTGTGTGTGTGTGTGTGTGTGTGTGTCTGTGTGTGTCACTTCCTTACTTTCTGGTACTACAAAATACTCTGCAATCATCATACACATTTTCTGTCCCAGTCCTAGAGACAGTCATTTCTCCAAAGAGTACTGGTTGCATTTTGGAGAATGGTATTATGAAACAAGATCTGGCCATCAACTGTAGTTTTTGCTACTGGGTTTTGTTGACTTGAACTATTTTTGAGTATACAAACGTAAGTATCCATAGGAAGTTAGACATTTAAAGATAAAAATTACCTATTAATGCAATATCTTCTCTTCCAACAGATTACATGCTTCTAAGAGTCAAAGAAAACTAACTTGGGGTACTATACACTTAGGAAAAGCACAGGGATAGAAATTTTGGGATATATTTCTAGCAAATGTGCATCTTTGCATATATGTGTAGGTATATAGACACACATATGGATATATTTTATATGTGTACATATATGTATATAAATATATACACATTAAAATAAAGATATACATATGTGTATATTACTATACAGGAGAGTGCAAAAGATAAAAGTTAAAATTGTTGCCAGATTCAACCCTGATCATTCCTTTATATAACAAAAATTTTTGGTCATTTTAACATGTAAATAACTTATAGGAAAGGGGATAAATATAAATTAATATATATATATCTGATTTCAATCTTTGTTAATAGTTTCTCAGCAACCAATATAGACAATTTTGATAAAGATTATACGTGACCCTTGAAAACCACATAAATTCAAGTTTCCAATTTCATCAGCTTTGCCCTGTATTTCAGCTAAGTACTTTCTGGTTTCTCTTTCTGTCTTCCTTGGCCATGCTCTGATTCTCAGCCAAATCTATATACCTTAGATTGAAGATGATCAGTCAGATTTGTTTGTTCTGAGTATTTGTATTTGGTTATGCAAATACAGGATCATATATAAAGACATTATGTCTGAAGCCGGGCTTAGCCTCCGTTGGTGAGTCAATTTGGGTATAACAAGAGGAGTGGTCAAATGAAAACTACAACGAGGTATCACCTCACACCGGTCAGAATGGCCATCATCAAAAGTTCTACAAACAAAAAATAAATGCTGGAGAGGGTGTGGAGGAAAGGTAATCCTCCTACACTGTTGGTGGGAATGTAAATTGGTACAACCACTATGGAGAACAGTATGGAAGTTCCTTAAAATACTAAAAATAGAACTAACGTGTGAGCCAGCAATCCCACTCCTGGGCATATATCTGGAGAAAAACATAATTCGAAAAGATACATGCACCCCAGTGTTCACTGCAGCACTATTTACAATAGTCAAGACATGGAAGCAACTTAAATGTCCACTGACAGAGGAATGGATAAAGAAAATGTGGTATATATATATATATATATATATACGTATATATATATATATATATACGTATATATATATATATAAAGTGGAGTGTTATATATATATATACAATGGAATATTACTCAGCCATAGAACAAAATTATGCCATTTGCAGCAACATGGATGGACCTAGAGATTATCATATTCAGTGAAGTCAGTCAGATAAAGACAAATATCATATGATATCACTTATATGTGGAATCTTAAAAAAATGATACAAATTAACTTATTTACAAAACAGAAACAGACTCACTGGCTTTGAAAACAAACTTATGGTTACCAAAGGGGAAACATGGTGGGGTAGCGATAAATTAGGAGTTTGGGATTAACATATACACACTACTATATATAAAATAGATAACCAACAAGGACCTCCTGTATAGCACAGGGAACTCTACTCAATATTCTGTAATAACCTGTATGGGAAAAGAATCTGAAAAAGAATGGATATATGTATTTGTATAAGTGAATAGGTATACACCTGAGACTAATGCAACATTGTAAATCAACTATACTCCAGTATAAAAATTAATTTTATAAAAGACGGGTAGTGAGGAATAGTTGGGGCTAGTGTTTAGCAAGGGTCAGTGGGAAATGTTCAGTTCTTCATCAACTATATTACACAGTAGTTATGTTTGGGGTAAGTGGAGAAAAATATGAGCTTATTTTAGGGAGTTAGATGTTTATTCCTCAATAACATAACATAACATAACATAACATAACATAACATAACGTTCCTCAATAACATTGTTTATCAAATAACAAAAGCATAACCCCAGGTTGTGGGCAGCATTGAATTCAAGAAACAAGAGTCTGAGCCATCACTAGGAATGACTGAGGCCAGTGAAAGTAGCACCAGTGAAATTTAATTTACCTACCAAATCTCAGACTATTTGGAAAAACAGTGTGTTAGAACACTGTTTCGTATATAATAAATAATATGTACCTAGAGATTGTAAATTAAGGAAAACATGATCTTTCCACAGATAATTCATATCTAATCCCAATTACAGAGCATTGAAATATGTTTCACGCCTTTTATATGCATTATGGTTCCCTACGTGTTACATTTGGTGTTATGCTATAAATTGTTAGTGAGAATTTTTCCTAAGTGCCTGGAAAAATTAGAAAAAAAACTACTGATTTTTGACTTGTCATTCAGATATTATTTAGTAAACCCTATATCTTAGTAAATAAATAGTTATTTACAAAGCAATCTGTGAGGGATACAAAAAGAAATAAAATATGGTTCCTGTTCTGTGAATTTGAAGTCTAGAATTTCAATACCCAAGATATATTTTGGGGTGACTCTTAAAGCACAAATGTCTAAAATCATATATCAAGAAGTGTGAAATCTTGCTGATATACAAAAATGTGAGAAAACCTAGATATGATGTTGCTAACCTAAAAATCCTTAAAATCTAAAATCAAAACTTGGAAAGAAAGGAAAGATCAACACAAATAGCAACTGTTTGCCAATAATTCTTTACTACATTGCCTTTAACTTTACATTCTTTTTATAATATTAAATATCTTCTCTTTCCTATATGTTGATTGTTTTCTGCTAGAGACAAAGGATTTTTTATGGTATAAGAACTTGTCAACTTTATGGGAAAAGGAATTGAAACTTAATATCTTACATAGCACATGATGTGTCCAAGACAGCCTACATTTTTTTCATTTAACAGACTTGCAATCAAGGAGTGGGGAGTGACATCAATCAAACTGTTAGCCTTGCTCCTTGATACCAATGCAGATCTGTGTGGATACTCATCACTCTACTCTCAGGAAAGCCTAAGTGTTCCCGCCTAGTGTCACTATACTTAGGCTCTCCATTTATTTAGTGTTTTGTAGCCAAGCTGTCCACAATATGAAACCTATAGTTGTCATAAATTTGAGAGTACTTGTCACAAGATTAGTATTCAGAATTCAGTGGATTTGTACTTTCTTAATAGCACCAGGCAAACTGGAAAAAATAAGAAAAGACTGCAATTCTTTCTGGAGGTGACATCTAATATACACACCAAAATCTCCACCCTGATGTGTTCTGTCTTCATAATTCTGTGGGTAATGAGTTACTACAGACTGCAGCCCTCTTCCATACTCAAGTTGTAGAACTCCATCATATACTATGGTATCTAGTTACTTCTTTCACCATAGTAATTATGCCTCATTTATCTTTATTTTGCCAGCATCTGGCATGGAGGATGACAAGAAGTGATTTTTCACAAATATTTATAGAATGCAATTGAATCAATAAACTTGAAAACAATGACCCAAATGCCCACAAAAGGAATTGCTTTAATTGGCCTAAGTTAACAGAAACAAGAAAAATCATAAAATCTTAAAACAGTAAGAGCACAAAAAGTATGGATACAGTATATATGAAACTCTTAGCCAACATTGACAGTTTTTAAATTTTCTTATTTATAGGAGACAATAGTCCAGATAAGAAAAAAATAGAATTTACATATTTAATATTGGCAGATTTTACTTTTGTGTTTATTCTTGTGATACCCACAAGATACCCCCCCAAATTCACTATACAGAGTAACTTGTTGAATAACTAAGGCGCAGATCTGAATCACGATTATTCATCTACATGTTCCACTCAGTGAGTGGATAGAGCCAGCCATCTATCACCTGCATGTCAGCCAAGCTTTGTTACCTGTATAAGCAGGATGAATGGTGACTTCAGTAAGATCTACTGGATTCCTGCTACCTGACTTCATGCTGTCACACACGGTATTTTATTGTCATTCTTATTTACCCACTACCTGAAGTTGGAGCAGTGAAACACTGTGTATATCACTTTAGCTTTTATTTATTTATATTATTTTTAACATCTTTATTGGAGTATGATTGCTTTACAATGGTGTGTTACTTTCTGCTGTATAACAAAGTGAATCAGCTATACATATACATATATCCCTATATCTTCTCCCTCTTGCATCTCCCTCCCACCCTCCCTATCCCACCCCTCAGAGGCAAATATAGTTTTGGTCATTGTTGATAAGATGATAAGCATTGGTTTTATAGAATCATAAAAGTCATGTTTTTGGATCAGTTTCATTTTGTGGTGAAAATAAATGCGTTATTATTATTTGGGAAACTGGGGCTTCTCAGGAATCTTAAAACTTGTCTATAAATGCGAATGTATAAATAAATTAATTTTGAATTAAATTTAAAGTTTCTTCTTTAAAATTCTTCCAAAAAAATAGCCATGAAATATGAATGTCTCCATTTTTAAAAAGCACATCTAAAAGCAACAAAACAAAAAGAAAAAAAAATCCAAAGTTAAACTTTAAAAGATATATATTTTATTGAACATATTTTTGGAATAGTGCTTTAAACTCAGTAGATGACAGGTTGCTTATTTTATTTCAAAGGGAGTAAAACTAGTTTAGTTGGCTTTCAGAACTTTTCAAATCCAGCACAAGAATTTGAAAACCTTTGTGTGTGTCTGCACATGTATATGTGACAGAAAGGGAAAAGGAGGCATTCTATCACAAAGAAAAATAAAATCATTAGGAAGGCACAGATTCACACAATTTAAAATGACAGAATCAGTTTACTGAGAGATTACAATTTAACATGCAATTGTAATGTGCTCACGAGTTTTCTGGGACCAAGCTTAGCTAGCCCTTTTTAAAAATCCTTAGCCTGTTCTTACTAGTGTTATACAAAATACTTAAAGGCTTTTGATTCATTTTCCTGAATAGTAAGCTAACTCTTTTTAAACGAAGCAGTAAATTCTACAATGTATATAAGCAAAAATAAAATTTCCCATGGATCTAAGAATTTGAAAAGTAAACAGCTTTATAATACAGTGGTTTTAGAAATAATGCTGTAAAAGTTTAAATTGAATGGTCTTTGCTTCAGTTGAGGCTTCACCTGATCTCTAAAATATGGGATATATCAAATTTTGGACATGGCTTAAGTATTGAAAGAATAGACTGAAGATGTATTTTAATAGAGTAGTATCTGAAAGAAGATGCAAAATGTATAAGATCGATAAGTGAGATAGGGCAAATAATGCGAGGAACAATGTTGGAAAGAGTAAAAAATCATGAGAGTAAAGGCCTACATTGTTCAAGCTTTAAGTTGTTTGCAACATTTCCTTGCCTTCAACTCACTTCAAGATTCATAAACTTGAAAGTGTCCTAAAGCCGTCTTATTTTTGTGGAGTTCAAGAACAATAACCAAAAAAAAAGTAGTATATGATAAACCCCCTCAGAGTTTATCACAACTGAACCAGCAAAAGAGTCAAACAGCTCCAGTCATCAGCCCCTGGAGGTGCTGGAAGAGGAGTTAATGTTATGAACAAGATCAGTGCCTTGTGGTTGCACTTGAAGTATAGCTTCTGCCTTTCATTTGGGTTAAGCAAGTGACCCTAAGTTCTGAAAAATAAATAACTACAGTTAGAATTAGAGACAGAGACAAAGAAGAAATATATACCAAGGCAGAGGAGAAAGTACAAGAAAATGAGAAAGAATAAGGGGGATAAAGCTGCACTGTCCTATATGGTAACCATTAGCCATGTGAAGTTATTCAAATTTCAATTAATTAAAATTAAATAAAATTAAAAATTCACTTCCTCAGACTTGCTAGCCTCATTTCAAGTGCTCAGTATTTATACATGGCTGCTCATTACCATATTGAACAGTGCAGATGGAGGGTATTTCGATTTTCTCAGAAAGTTATGGTTCAAAGGGCTAATATGGACAAAGAGAAATAAAAAGACAGCAGGGACATAATTAGAGGCTAAAATTGAGTGATAATAGAGAGAGAATGGGTTACAGTTAGAGGTAGACGTGGGAGAGAGAATACAAAAAGATAACACAAAGAATTCCTTTTATAACTTAAAAAAAAATTAAGACAGGGTAGAATATAGCAATAATGGGTGCAGAAACAGTATAGAAGCCCACAGTCATCTGAGTGGTTTATGATTTTTAAAAAATCCATAACTATCAACTCAGCATACATGATATTCAGACTTTAAGAAACTAACCACCAAAAAGACCAAAATAGGGTCACTGAATTTATAGTCTAAGCACCAACATCATTTAACGGTTTTTGTTTGACTTTTTAAAGCACATACAATTAAAATTTCAGATTTGCTCATCCTTCCTATCTTCATTTGTATATGAAATAGAATAGCTGCCTTACTAGGTCAGGAAGTGAGTGGGTACATGTAAAGAAAAAAATGATAGATTATGAAAAAAATCATAGCAAAGATAAACATTTAAAAATGTATATGTAAATTTTTACAATTTGAAGTCCTAATACTCAATTTTTTCTTTATTCTGAAAAATTGAATATGAATTTTATACAGAATATAGGTTATTAATTTTTAAATGAAAAAATTTTCAAAGATTAAGAAATTTAATGCAGAAATGAATGATAATGATCTGAATTTTATATAGGAAAAATGCACAATTTGGAAGAAAAAGTCCATTAAAATCCAACTAGAGAAGTTATCAAATAGAGTTTGAGCAAAGAACTTAAAAGGAATATGTTCATTTTTCAGAAAATATCTAGATTTAATAACACTTTTTTAAAATTTACATTTTACATTTACACATTTATAATTTACATATACATTTTCATATTTAGAAACATCAAATAGAAAAAATATAGAAACAGGCTTTTAAATTGCATGTGGTCAATATTTAGTGATAATACTGACTGATAATCCAAATGGAAAAATTTACCTATATGTTCTCTTTTTATCTTGTGTTTTGAGAGAGTAGTTTACATTTACTCTACTGAAATAATCTATAAAATAATCTTACTGAAATAATATACTGAAATTTTCTAATTTTAAAGTCTCTGGAGAGAGGATAAAAAGGAAGAAAAACAGGATGATAATTGTGAGGTCCTTTACTTGGCAATAATAAACCATCCTTTTATGCATATAATTAGATGAGTTTTTGTGAATGCCATATCTTACACTTTCCTCCACTGTTTTGTATTTTCCACTACACAGGCCATTCACAGTCTCTACACTTTTTTGTCCAAAGAGATTTGATGCTTTTATATTCATCATTATGGAATTTCTCCAAAGAAGACATATAGATGGCCAAAAAGTACATAAAAATATGATCAACATCACTAATTATCAGAGAAATGTCTACCAAAAAGTCTACAAACAATAAATGCTGGAGAGGGTGTGGAGAAAAGGGAATCCTCCTACATTGTTGGTGGGAATGTAAGTTGGTACAACTACTATGGAGAACAGTATGGAAGTTCCTTAAAAAACTAAAAATAGAACTAATGTGTGAGCCAGCAATCCCACTCTTGGGCATATATCTGGAGAAAACCATAATTCGAAAAGATACATGCACCTCAGTGTTCATTGCAACACTATTTACACTAGTCAAGACATGGAAGCAACTTAAATATCCATTGACAGAGGAATGGATAAAGAAGATGTGGTACATGTATGCAATGGAATATTGCTTAGCTATAAAAAGGAACAAAATAATGCCATTTGCAACAACATGGATGGACCTAGAGATTGTTATACTAAGTGAAGTATGTCAGACAAAGACGAATAACATGTGATATCACTTATATAAGGAATCTAATTTTTAAAAAATGACACAAAATAACTTATTTACAAAACAGAAACAGACTTACAGATATTGAAAACAGACTTATGTTTACCAAAGGGGAAAAATGGGGGGGGGAATAAATCAGGAGCTTGGGATTATCATACACACACTACTAAATATAAAATAGATAACTAACAAGGACCTCCTGTATAGCACAAGGAACTCTACTCAATATTTTGTGATAACCTATATGAGAAAAGAATTTGAAAAAGAATGAACATACGTATAAGTGAATCACTTTGCTGTATACCTGAAACCAACACAACATTGTAAATCAACTATACTCCAATAAAGTTTTTAAAAATTACTACTAAAAAAAATGAAGTCTCTGGGGAACTTCTAATTCTAAATCTGAAAAGGTTTTCAATCCTTATATAAATCCACTGACCATTTTGCAAAATTTTTTGCTCCTCAGTTCTTATGCATTTGGAAACTTTATACCCATCATGTTGTTTTTTGTTTTTTGTTTTGCGGGACACAGGCCTCTCACTGTTGTGGCCTCTCCCATTGCGGAGCACAGGCTCCGGACGCGCAGGCTCAGCGGCCACGGCTCACAGGCCCAGGCACTCCGTGGCATGTGGGATCTTCCTGGACCGGGGCACGAACCCGTGTCCCCTGCATCGGCAGGCGGACTCTCAACCACTGTGCCACGGGGGAAGCCCCATCATGTAGTTTTGAGACAGCTCTGGCTGCCTCCTCTCACTCTTCAAGGGTTCCTCTCCATGCTCCTTAAAGGCTAGGGTTCCCTAGCATTCCCTTCGCTAGCCACTAACTGGCTGTTTCACTCTACTTGCCCTCCTCCCCTGATGCTATTATTCACTCTAGATGTTGATTACATCTCCAAGTATACTTCATGCTTAGAATAATTCTCTAGATTCTGACATGTATCTCAACGGCTTTCTAGATTTCTCTATTCACATCAGTGATTTTAGTGGTCACCACATTTTCATCCTACATACCTGCTTTTCTTGTTCTTTCCTACCAATCCCAATTCCTCTCCTTCCTTTCCCTCTGGTTCTCTAACTGGGATCAATGCCACTTCTTTGTGTGCCCATACACATGGAATGGCATACTTTGGGACTACAGATAATTCCACTTCTGACATTCAACATATTGTATTGTGTCATCATCTTAAATGCCTATGATACCCAGGGAGCACCATGAAGTAGAGAATGTTTTATTATATATATATATTTTTTAAATTTCCAACCATTATGCAATTCTTGGCATGAAAAGTTATCCAAAAAGACTTCATGAATGAATGAATGAAATCAGGATATGAAAATAAAACTAGATTTAATAAATACTTAACTACATGTTAGACAATACCTCATACATTTAGTTGTTTAATATTATGACTCATTTTCCATAACCTTTTGAGGCAAGTATTATTATCTCTGTATTAGTGGTGGTAGTAGGGAATAAGCCATTACAATATTAAGTAAAAGGCCTAAAATTATATGGTTGAGAAATGGTAAGTCTTTCAACACACCAACAGGAATCAACTAGAAAACTTTAAAAAGAAAGAAAACACAAGGTACCACAGAAAGTACACCAACTCTAAGTAAGTTCAGACACATAATTTGGCTTGTAGTTTGTAGCACCCTATTGCTATAGAACGTAAAATGACAAAGCATAGAAAAATTAAAGCATTTTGTAAAATGTATTTTTATAAATAAATTAGCAAATGTTCACATATATACAAGTGATATTAAAGGTAGTAAAAATGGAACTTATCTATTCAGAGATGATATAATAAATTATTTCCTTTGGTAAGTACATATATCTTTTAAAAGATGATTTTTGTGATGTGTTGAATCACACAAGTATACTGAGGTTTTTAGGAGACAACTCTATAATATTTCAATGAATCACTTAGCTCCCTTCTCAGATGTAAATTCAGTTCTGACAAAAACTATAAGATCGACCAGGATGATTTCTGATTCCTGCACCTCAAATAGGTTTGATCATGCAGAAGAAGATTTTTTTAAACTAAATTTATGATTGAATTGAAATAGTCAAAGACTAGGTGTTTATACAGAGTGGAAACAAAATACAGAAAGAAAAAGTAGATAAGGACAGCAGAGTAGCCCTATTTAATGTGGGATAAAAAAAAGTGTAAGTAAAAGCACAAATCACTCTACTTAACAAAGTATAATTAAACTGTATGGAGAAAGATTTATGTTGCACCATCTTGACAAGCTCTGTTCACAGGTTTAGATTTTTTAAAAAATTAAATGAACTGACATTTGCATCATTTTGAAACTAGTAAATATTGTCTGTTTCAGCCTCAGATGCCAGGAAACTCAACTAATTTGAAATAAGATTTGGTCTTTCAGGATCTTATGAAGCTGTTTAAGACCTTTGGAACAATTATAATCTCCATGGCAACAAAATATTTTGCTAGTTTTTTGTTTAATGCTGCTTTCATTGTATCTAGATCATGCCCAGTACATAGCAGATGTTCAATAAAATTTGATAATGTGTACATCCTATCATTTATTATTCAACCATAGTTTATTGAGTAGGAATTCTTACCTAAGGATGTGCTTGGGCTGCAAAGTGTAAATAAGGTCAAGGAGCTTAATGTGATGAAGCCAAAAAACAGGAAATACAACACATCTTGATGCAACCTAGAGGAAACTACTGAGTTTTATAGGAGTATCAAGGAATTCCTTTTCAATCTGCTTATAAGACAAGTTGGGGAGAAGCAGATTTAGGAGTTGGACATGGAAATGTGGATGAGTGTGAAGGTAGAGGAGCAGGGGCCAGACTGCCTAGCTTTTGATCCTAACCTTGTCCTTCCTAGCTGGATGACCTTGGGCAAATTATTTGCTTTCCTCCCAATGACTCCTCATCTTTAGAGGATGGATACCAATCAATAATACCTTTCTAATTTATTTTGCTCTTTTGTTTTTTTAGAATTAAATGATCTAATGTATGTAAAAGACAGAAATATTCTGACACATAGTAAGCACTCAGTAAAACATTGCCGTTGCTGCTTTTCCATAACATTATTCTCATGATAGAAACCAGTATATATTATATTGGCATAATGTTTTATATACTGTTTGCTGATGATTCACATTATATTAGGGTTAAGTACTGAGATGATGTACTATTTCTCTTTGATTAAATAAGATCATACTCTGGAAGGAAGGAATCCTGGGGGAAATAATCTAAACATAAGAATACACAAAAAGTCTCCCATATATTCAAACTGTAGCCTACTAAAAGCAAATTAAATGACAATATCAATAGATGCAATTAGAAGTATAGACTTTAAAAACTGGATCTATATTTTATCCAAATATTTTTCAAAAAAAAAGCAGTTGTTCTCATTTTATTCTTAAAACAGAGAGGCAGGAGTAGATGTTTCAGAAAAGCCCAAATGAACTTTTTGGCCAACCCAACAGAAATGACAACAATCTCTACAATCCCGTTTTCTTTCTTTCACCAGGGCAAGCTATTAAAACCTCACAAGTCTCTAGTTTCTTTATGTTTAAAATGTGGCTAGTAACACTTAGTTTATCTCAGAGCACTGAGTAAGAATCAAATGAGATAAAAGACATATTTTAAATACACTTGAAAAATGATAAATTAAGGCACACAAAGGCACAGATATAATGAAAAGTGTTAAACATTTTTTCAAGGTTTCATAAATAAATACATTTTATAGGCAATAAATAAAGGATACAATTGACTAATTAATCTATACAGAAATTTTGCTGCTTGAAAATAAAAAAGCTTTTCTACTGCCTTCAAGCTGGTTACAAACCCAAATAGCCACACCTCTCTTGCAATTGCTGCTGTATGGTAGCCACACTTTTCTTCAAAAATGGATTTTGTACCTATCCTTTATTAGTAGATCTTTTATTTTATGTCCCTGTATGGTGACACTTTAAGAAACAAGACAGGATGTGAGAGGGGCCAATAATGTAACATTGCATTCTGGGAGGTTGATCCACCTGCGAAATACTGAATGTAGAGATAAATGCAGTCAAAACTCTAGTATCATAAGAATGATGATGGTTTTAGATTGTCAAGTAGATCAGCTGGTAGTTTTGAAGAGTGCAATTAAGTAACGGTAGGCAATACTAGTGTCACATTTCAACAGAATCCAATAAATGGACACTAATGGACTTAAGAAAACAAACTTGAAATTTTGAGACCCATCTCTCATCTTGGATATGAGTAAATCAGAAGATACTAAACCAGACATATTTTGAAGAAAATTTTCAGAAAGCTATGATAGTTTTGCTTTTATTTTGCTGTTGTGCTTCCCTTCCCCTTCTTAATTATCAACTATTTAAAATGCACTTTAATTAAACAACCAACCAAAAAAATAAGGTTGGTTTCAACCTGCTTCACTTTTCATTAACTTTCCCTGGAAGAAAATACTGGCAGCCTAGACATTGCTCCTCAACATTTCACTTCCCTGAAAACGAATGGTCCCTTTCAATTCACATAATCTCATCACTTTTTAAAGTTGGGGTAGTTAAAAATATAAGGTGGTAGAATAATTGTTTCTATTCCCTTTATACAGCTATCTTCTTTGCATATTAGTTCTCTGTTAATTTATCTTTGTCTACTTTAAATTCATTTTATCAACCCATTCATCTACGTGGCACATTAATTTAAAAATTTCAAATTTGTCTACCCTGACATTCAATTCCTTGTCAAGTACACTTTTTCCCCCTTAATCCCTATATCTGACTGGGATCATTTTTCCTTCACTCTACAGAATTGTGTTGTAGTATAGGAATGCTGGTGAAACATTACTTTTATTTTTGTTTGTTTTAAAGTATTATAAAATATCTTAAGTTTTGAAGATTACTACTTGTAGAATTTTATGTTTATTGTACTGCTTTAATGATATAATTCCACTGTCTTCTGGATTCCATTGATTTTGCTGAGAAGTCAGATGTCAGTTTTACTGGTTCTTAATTTAAAATACTGTCTTTTAAAATTTGTTTTCTTTAATATTTTCCCTGTTTTTCCCAAATATTTTACTATGATGTTTATAGATGTCATTTTATTTTCATTTATACTACTTGGTGTTCACAATGCTTTATGAATCTGTGTTTTGGTATCTTTCTTCAGTTTTAGAAAATTCACGGTGAATATATCTTCAGATATTACTTCTATTCCATTTTCTTCTCTCCTTTTCCCCTATAAATCAAATTGTATGCAGGCTAAACTTTTTCACTGCTTTGCACTTGTCTATAATGCTCCTTCTGTGCTGCCTTATTCTTTATTCTCTGTATTTCATTTTAAATATTTTCCACTACATAGCCTTAACTTCAGACTGGATTCAAAATAGGAAGGCCAGAAAACTTGAAGACAGGTTGAAAATAACTAGTCAAAGTGGAACAGAAAGAGAAAAAAGAGTGAGAAACAAAGAATAGAGCATGGCTGATATGTGTTACATTAGCAAATGAAAAACTTGTATGTAACTAGTATCCAAGAAGGAGAGGAAAGATAGGATAAATCAGAACTTTTTGAAGAAATAAAGAGTTGGGAATTTCCAGATTGATGAAAGATATTATTGTATATATGCAAGAAATTCAGCAAAACTCCAAGCAAATAATATACAAATAAAACCACACCCAGCATGTTGTAAATTAATTATTTAAAACCAAAAAAGGATACATCTTAAGGGACAAGGCTAAAAATACTCATTACATATAGAACAAAAAATGAGTGACTGATGATGTCAACATCCCATCAGGGAAAACATAATATCAAAGAAAGAAAATAAATACTAATTTTTAGCTACAATTTTATATTCAGTAAAAATATTGCTTAAATTTTAATGGATTTTAAAGGACATTTCCAGACAAAGCCTGAAAGTATTTGCATCTAGTAAATGCACTATAATAAATGGTTAAACTAAATTCTTCAAGTGGAATGGAAAAACAGATAAAAAGCCAGATTTATATATGTGATGAAGACCCAGAAAAAGAATATCTCTAGGGAAATAACAGAACATCATTGTTTTAGTATTTGTATATATAGATTTTTAAAATTGTTAAAAACCTAGTGATTCTTTAGAGTAAAATATGTTAGAGGGTTTATAATACAGAAGGAAGTAAAATATAAGATGTCCACAAATATTTGAAGGGAAGTAAATATATTTTACTGTGATATGGTTTGACGTTTTGTAAAATGATTATGAAATATCATATTATTATGTATTAATATCTCTAGCATAGCAAACTCAAAAATATATAGATAATAAGTCAATAAAGGGTACACTCACCACAAATAGGCAGAGGACAAAACCCAAAGAAATAAAAACAAAAACACTAATTTGAAGAGATACATGTACCCCAATGTTCATAGCAGCATTATTTACAATTGCCAAGATATGGTAGCAGCCTACGTGTCCATCAACAGATGAATGGATAAAGAAGATATGGTATATATATACACACAATGGAATACTACTGAGCCATAAAAATGATCAGAATTTTGTCATTTGCAGCAACATGGATGGACTTGGAGAGCATTATGCTAAGTAAAACAAGTGAGACAGAGAGATGAATACAGTATGAGACGACTTATATGTGGAATCTAAAAGATACAACAAACTGGTGAATATTAAAAAAATAAGCAGACTCACAGATAAAGAGAATAAACTAGTGGTTACCAGTGGGGGAGGTGGAGGGTAATGTAGGGGTAGGGGAGTGGGAGGTACAAACTATTGGGCGTAAGATAGGATCAAAGAGGTATTGTACAACACAGGGAATAGAGCCAATATTTTGTAATAACTGTAAATGGAAAGTAACTTTTAAAAATTGTATAAAAAATTAAATTTTTTTTTAAAAAGAAGGTATTGCCAGGAAAATAAGAGACAAGATTGTTAACGAAGAAGAATAAAATATTTAACCAAGAAACTTGTATAAAATTGTCAGGAGGATGAACAAAAAAAAAAAAATCAAAAACAAAAACAAATGGGATAAATTTAAACCAAATACCATGACAGGAGTCTTAACCCAGACAAATCCATTATTAATTTTATATGCCTGAATTAAGATTCTTCATGAAAAGGCAAAGATTGTCAGACCAGATGATGAAGTAAGACCACATTATATGTTGCTTATAGGAAACACATTAAAAAAAAAGACATAGTGGCTAAAACAAAAATGTTGAAAATTACATACTATAAAAACACTAAGCTAAAGTAGGCTGTAGTGGCTATAATAATACCTGACAAGGTAGATTTCAAGTTAACTATTACCAGAGTTAAAAAGGGTATTTTATAATTAAAAGAGGATCAATTATTCAAGAAGATCTAACAATCCTAAGTGTTTACCCAATAACGGAGCTATAAGATACTTGAAGAAAAATTGACAAAACTAAAAATAGTAGACAAATCCATAATAAATGTTAAATATTTCAATAATACTCTTAGTAATTGATAGAGAAAGTGTAAAAATATGAGTAAAGATACAGATATTTGATCAGTACTATCAACCAACTTAAGTTCTGTGGATCTAATTGACCTAACTGACATCTGAAGTACAAATACAACTTACCACTGAAGCTTAAATATTCCTCTCAAGTGTACATAGTACATTAACTAAGGTAATTAATAAGATTGACCATAAAGACAACTCTAAATGAGTATAATTTAAGTAGAGTCTATTTTCTGACCTATGTTTATTCCAAGTACTCTTTATTCTTTTGTGTAGATCCCTATTTCCATTTGGTTGTTACTTTCTTTTTGTCTGAAGAACAACATTTAACATTTTTCAGTATGGATCTCCTGGAGATAATTATCTCATATTTCATGTTATAAAAATATTTATTTTGTTTCCATTTTAAATGACATTTAACTAGGTATAGAATTCTACACTGGGGAACATAGAGAAAAATGGAGCAGTAGTGGAAAAATGGAGCATAGAGAAAAATGCACCCTCAAACCTAAATGCAGGGAGAGAAGAAAAGGAGGGATAGAAAGAGCTTCAGCCTGTAATGCAGCTCTGACAAAGTATTCGCCAGGATGATCAGAGCCTCAGGACAAAGATGTCCCATTAAAGGAATCACATATTAGACAGGAATATGTATCATAGCTCAAGTACCTGAACCATGTTCAGTCATTGGCTGGGAGTAGTCTGGGAAGAGTGTGGTTTGATAAAATGTTCTGGAAGATTCTTAAGTTATGGCAATTGGAGGCCCTCAACTAACTTTACTCTTTCCAACACAGATTCTCTCTTGAAGAGATTTCTGAGTGGAGCACTCCCCTGGCTGCCACAGAGACATCCTTATCCTGATATATAGCATCTTTGATAAGGCTACAACAAATATCTTCCTTATTTTTTTTTTTTTTTTATTAAATTAATTTATTTATTTAATTTTGGCTGTGTTGGGTCTTCGTTTCTGTGTGCAGGCTTTCTCTATCTGCGGTGAGCAGGGGCCACTCTTCATCGCAGTGCGCGGGCCTCTCACTGTTGTGGCCTCTCTTGTTGCGGAGCACAGGCTCCAGACGCGCAGGCTCAGTAGTTGTGGCTCGCGGGCTTTGTTGCTCCGCGGCATGTGGGATCTTCCCAGACCAGGGCTTGAACCCGTGTCCCCTGCATTGTCAGGCAGACTCTCAACCACTGCGCCAGCAGGGAAGCCCCAAATATCTTCCTTATGATGGAAGATCGAATACTTTCCCCTTGAGCTCAGGAACAAGACTGTCTGCTTTCTATTCAGCATTGTATCAGAAGTATATATATATATATATATATACCCACACATATATACACACACACACATATATATATTTATGCCATATATATGTATTATATATTAATATAAAGGTATATTACATCTGACTTTTGAAGGATGCAGTATTCTCTCATATCTTTAAGGATAATAGTAGTATTTCTTCCCCATAAATAAACTGATTCTCTCAAGTTGCTTTGGTTTGTTTTCATATTATTTTCTTTCCTGGTTATCTTGATCAATCATCTTATGTATAAGATAGGGATACTAAAAAGCAAGGTCAGCTAACAGGTGTGTGGGAGTACTTGGCCTCTCTATCCTTACAGTAGATTGATCTTGCTGGCACTTACTGTAGAAATCACTGGTGATAATATTTATTTTTTCATTTGCTTGGACTTCCCATATATTATAGAGAAGATAATGTCCATCTCCTGCCTTAAGTGTGAACACCTTTGTCCCAGTTAGAATACCAAATAGCAGAAAAAGCCCTTGTGTGTTCCTTAATCCTCATGTGATGGTCTCCCAAGCTTCAAGTTTTCCTCCAAGAAAGATAATTTATATTTTACACTCTAAAGTATAATTCTGAGTCTTATCTTAAGTAGGGAAGTTAAAATCTCCTGCCTGCTTGGAATGGGGAGAGGATACTTGGGTATAATTTCTTCTCAATTAGGCTTTCAACCAGTCCACCTGCTGTAAAGGTCACCTTCCTTTACCTTTCAGAGTTTACTGCCACCAATTAGTATGGCTTCTGGAAGCTCTATGGGGATAGGGTTACTTCATTCTTAAATTTCCCCACTGCTAAATTAAGGTTCTGTCTTCCCAAGCTTACTGCATGTAAGCAGAAGGCACTGCTATCTCTTTAATCCTTTTAGACACTTAGGCTATATGTATGTATACATGTGTGTGCAGTTTTTCATGATCTCATGCTCTTGGGTTTTACTTTGAGGTTTTAAATCCAATAGCTTGAGTTCTCCTGGTGCTTGTGACTGCTGACTTTCACTTACTATGAACTTTGTAATTTCTGATTTTGAGCTTGTGAGCTCATCTTAATTTAGCCTCTTTTGATTTTCCCCTTTATAAATCCTACATGGACCAATGTGTCCCTCCAGAGCAATTTTGCATTTGATTTCTAGACTCCCTAGGATTTTCATGACACCAGGATCATTTTTTAATTGCTACTTTCTCAGCTTAGGATATCCCCATATTATGAGCATAGTGTAAATTCATGTTCAAACACATCAAAGTTGCAGGGCTACTCTTGATTTCTTGTGAGAATTGTTGCCCCACACAGAGTCACAAAGGCAAGCTTAATTTTCTCTGGTGACAGATTTAGTTAGTTCCCTTACCACTAATACTAAAAGCCTTTGGCAGAATCTACTCTATAGGAATTTTGTAGGCCTGAAAGCACAGTACTCAAAGCATCACTATTTCAATAACTTCACAGAACTATTGCTGTATCATCTTATTTACCTCTGTCTACTGCTCAGTGCATTCTTCACTTCTGGCATTTAGAATCCCCCCCCCTTTTTTTTTTGCAAACTATTGCATAAATTTTTAAATCATTTTATCTAAAATCTAGTTTTTCAGGATAAAAATAAATAATTGCAATTCTATTACTGAAGTCCACCACACAATTTAAGTAATGTTATAAAGAAACCATAATTTATATTTCTTAATAGTGATATGTGTTCATCAAGATAAAGAACTTACTAAATAGGACTGGGGTGTATTTCCTTTTTCAGTACCCTTTATGAAAATCTCTAAGCTTTTAGTGCCACTATATTTGTTCACATCTCAATCAATCCTTTAGACCTATATTTACATTGGTTATTGGTTTGCTGCACTAGGCAAAGAGTTTCTCAGCCCTCAAAATAAACTCTGGTTTTTTCTATCTTCTCATCTACCAGGTGGAAATATTCTAATGTGTCTTAAGTTATATCTTTTTGCTTGACATTGTTCTCCCAGCTTATCCTTTAGCAGATTCTCTGTAATAAACCGAGAAACAATTTCTAGCTTTACCTACTTTCATGCACCTCCTTAGGAATTCAGCATTAGAGGTCTGGTTGATTTGTGAGGCTGTCTTTTTCAGTTGATGGTGAGAATGGCTCATAGTGACACTTTGAAGCTACTCAAGAAGCTGAATGTGACATCCATGGCAAGTCTGTGTTCACAGCAGGAGAGATCTTGTGCTCAGCTCTGCTCTATTGACCCTTCACTCAATTTGTCCTTTCATGCTATAAGCCATGATTCAGAAATAGATACTGGCTTTCTCTGTTTTTCAAGTATCTACCACTTGCCAAATAATATACACAAGACAAGTTTGCCCAGGAAGAAACTTGTATAATTTAATGACTGATTCATAACAGAAGTCACTATATTGTTAAGGGTTTTCTTCCAGGTGTATATTGTAAAACACATCAGTTCATCAATTATGTTCAAGAAAGTGAGTGTGTGGGTATATATCTCCTTAGGACATTACATACATACATACATACATATATATATATATAGCATGTGTGTGCATGTCGATTTACTCCGTGAATTCATCTAGTTTCATGGGTTAAATATCATCAATATTCTGACATTTAAGAATTTATATTTCAAGCCTTATTCCCTCTCCACTCATACAGTCCAACTGTCTATTCAATATTTATATCCAACTGTCCAATCAGTATGTGATAGAAAGCTCAGATTTTCTACTTTCAAAACTTCCTGGCTTTACATCTCATTTTTTGTTCTATACCACTCTTCTCCATTTCAGGTGGTCCCATCCTTTCTGTTGCTCAGGTGAAAAATACTGAAGTTTTCCTTGACTCTTGTTTATCATAGTCCCATATCCAGTCAGTCATTAACTCCTGTTTACATTTCGTCAACATATGTCTAAAATCTAAAACTTCTCAATACCCCCACTATCAGCACAAGATATCCAATTGTCTCTCACATGAATTATTGTAATAGCTTCCTAGGTGTTCTTAGTTTTACTTTTTCATGCTTCCCCCCTACTGCATATTATCAATACTTGAACCAGAGTAAATTTTTAATAAGTCAGATGATATTGCTGCTCTGCTAAAAAGTCTATGGCTCCCTATGTCTCTAGTATAAAATAATAGCTAAGAACAATCTTATTATGTTGGCAGCATTATCACAATTTTACAAATGGAGTAACTAAAGCACAAAAGGGTCATTTTCTTGACCCATACTCTCTGGCTAATAATGGTAGTATATGATTTTAGGCCAGGAAGTTTTTTTGCAGAGTCTACACTTCCAACCATGATAATATATTATCTCTCAGTAGTAGGTACCTAAGAAGCCCTAAATGTTTGCACCCATTCTCTCCCTACTTCCCACCGACTTCTCTTACTTCATTCTCCTTTTAGTTTCCCATTTGTTCAAACTGAACTTGATATTCCCCAAAGATTCCAGGCATAATTCTGCATCAAGCCCTCCTCCTGCACTGGCTCTTCCCTCCTACTAGAGCTTTCCTGTACCAGAAATTCATTTGGCTCACACTCTTATCACATAACCGCACTCAAATGTTGCCTTCTCACTCAGACCTATCTTGCCTTTATTGAAAATTTCAACATCCCCCTCCCCTGGCCTTACACCACTATAGATCCACACAAAACCTATCACCATAGGTTTCGTCCATAAACCTATCACCCTCTAATTAGTTGCACTTAGTTTATTTTGGTGTCATGTAGAAAAAAACAGAGAGGAAAATAAAATTACTAATTTAGGAAATAATAAAAGTTAAATTTTATGTATCTTAATCACTCTTTAATTTATGGGTAGCCTTTCCCTCGAGTTTATTGTGAAATATTTACTAAGAATTCTAAAGTGTGATAAGTGAAAACACTTGAATTTGTAGTGCAAAGTTAAGGACAGACTGAGGTAGAAATTTCCAATTTTTTAAGGCTGACTTTAGCGACAAAATAAACTAAATATAATGAACATTAACAATTGACATTTTTATTACCATTATCAGGCTCACTGTTATTTCTCCTCCAAACAGTTTTTACCATATATAATTCCTTTCATAAAAGATGAAAGCATTTTGAAAATAGGCTATTAACAAATATTTATTGAGCACTTCCTAAATCTTAATATGTTAAATAAGATCTTAGTCATCACAAATGTTTGAGGTTTATTTATCCCATATTTTTATAAATAAGTAATTCAATTTACAGAGTTTGAATGTCTCACTGAAGTTTATCCAGTGAGTGACTTATCCAGAATATAAATTCAATATTTTCTTCCAGTAGAGAATGAGCTCATTGCCCACTGACATCCCCAAATTTCTCCCACCCATTCTCATTACTGAGAAATGATAACTCATGTGTACATATCAGTTAACCTAAGAATATTTATTACTGTGGCTAGTGTCATTTCACAATGTCCATTTTCCTAAATGTTTTAAAATATTAGCCTAAGTCTAATATAATTTTTACCTTTTCTATTGATTTAATTGCTTCCCAGGAAATCAAATGTGTTTTTATGTACACTGACATAATTTATAAAGAAGAGATCAAATGCAGGGCAGTCTGTGCTGTCAGTCACACACACAATTACAGAAATGTAATTAATTCCTGCTCATTTTTATACACTTCTTATGCTCTGAAATTCTTTTGAGGTTGGCTTCTCCCCAGGTATATAGTTTATGGTCTCTGATATTCGAGGATGTTCTTTGTCAAACTATATCATCTCAAGTAAGTTTACTTATGTGGATTAAAGTTTGCAAAGCAGAATGACTTTCAGCTTCCACATCATTTCTTGAATGCTACCATAAATTAGTTTGTAATAGAGTTAAATATTTCTTGAACAGACTAATATCTAGACATTCATTTTTACCATAAAAGAGACTCTCCATCCTTCCCTTGTATATTCTCTACTGATAGTTTGCATTTGAATTTACTTTATAACATCTGTGTAAACAAGATTTTTTAAATAAAATTTGAAGAAAACAGATAATTGAGATTTAAGATCAACATGTTTCAACTACTTTTTAAAGTAGTTGAATAAGAAAGAAGCTGTAATATCTTCTTAAAAAATAATATTGAGAAACAGGCTAAAACATGTTGGATAACATTACAGGGAATGATATTCAGAACCAAATCAATATAAGACAGTTGTGACGCCTCAAAAATATGTTTTTGTTAATTTTTTAAAAAGTTGTGAAAAAAGAAATAGTAAAACTCGAATATTAGATTAGCCATACAACTGGCTAACTTCAACTGACCTGTAATTTGCTTTTTTGTAACATGGAAATAATAATGCCTGCCTGTCCTTCCTCACAAAAATTTTACAACATCAAAGCTGCTGACAAATATGAAAATATAAACTACTATGGAGAAATCAAACCTCCTTAATCTATCCGTGCTGCCCTTTTTGATTTGGCCTACCCCTATATTACCATCCTCACCTCCAAACACATTCTATTCAATAAAGTAGGCTATTGTAATTTTATTATATTATGTACTGCTACCACAACCAGTTGGAAACTTTCACACCTTCTAGCCTGTACTCCTATTTCCCCATTGAAGGTGTTTCTTCATCTTAATTTATCTCTCTTCTACTCATTTCTGTAGCCTATCCTGTATCAGTCAGCGTACAGACAGGAGAACTAAAACATCTTCTGGATAAACATTTAGTCACAAATTATTTTAGATAGCCTAAAATTGCAAAAAGGAAAAACGAAGATTTCATAGAAATGTGGAAGATGCTACCAGCCTAGCTGGAGCCCACTAGTCTACCTTTTCATCTGGAGCTTCCCCTGTTGTACTGCCAATGGTATTGCAGCCCACAGTTTCCTGGAGGTACCCAAATCTGCTGATTCTTCTATTGCAGTCAGAGTGAGAAATGACCCTTTCTCTTTTATATTCCCTTCTTATTTCCTAACAGGGAATCCCAATTTTCTACTCAGCAGCTGAGTAGAAAACAGCTGTTGAGGGAGTCTAGGCAGTATGTTTTTTAGGTCCCCTGTGAAACTGTGGAGAGCTAAGGAGGATGGGAACAGAACTTGGAACCAATATGCAATATCTGTCAGAGTGCCTGTACTAATTGTCTAGGGCTGTTGTTACAAAGTATTACAGACTGTATGGCCTTAAACAACAGAAATTTATTTTCTCACCATTCTGGAGACCAAAATTTCAAAACCAAAGTGTTGGCAGGGTTAGTTCTTTCTGAGAGCTGAGGGAAGTTTCTGTTCTAGAGCTTTCTCCTTGACCTGTAGATGGCTGTCTTCTTCCTATGTCTCTTCACATTATCTTCCCTCTGTGTGTGTATGTCCAACTTTTCCCTTTTATATTGCATTAGGGCCCATCCTAATGACCTCATTTTAATTTTATTAAGTCTATAAAGATCCTATCTCCAGATCAAGTCACATTCTGAGATACTGGAGTTTAGGACTTCAACATATGAATTTTAGGGAAACATAATTCAACCCATAAGAGTGTCCTAATATGGCAACTACATAAATGATTCATAGCCCATATGGGAATTTATTGAACTTTTCTATTTGTATGTTTTTTTTTCCCACTACTCTAGGAGGAACCTTGTTTTCTCTTTTAACTTTGTCTAGTAGCTAGGTGCTTGGCACATCAGAGTCTCAATATACGTCAGCTGGTAAATCGTTAGAGATTAATGGAGCTAAATATTTAATGTTACGTTAAAGGCTTCCAAAATTAGAAGTCAGTTTGCATTTCAAAATTATTCAACATTGCTTTCCTATGTTGACTCTTCCATTAATTTGCTATCAGTCTATTGATATTCTATACATGAGACACGGATTTTACAAGACACTGAAATGTTACACACTGAAGATAGAAATTCAGATAAATGTGTTACTCCTTCGGAAAGCTGATATTCGACAGGAAGACAGAACTAAATCAACAATATTCTCAAAGCTTAATAACTGCTCTTAGATAAATCCCATGCTCTGGGAGTAAAGGTGCACTGATTAGAGAGCTGATCTTTCTACAGTACTCATTTCAACTCCCAAATACTGACCATGATGCTCATCCCACCACTAACACCCTCCACATTACTCTCTACCTATCTAATATATATCCATCAATACTTATATGTCCCTCCATCTCTATAAACTAATACATGCTAAGTTCCCTACCACAGTGCCTGGAACTTTCCTTCTACATTTCTCTCCATTCCTCTCTCCTGTCTTCCATTCTGCTTCATCCTCTCTTCCTCTATTTCTTTCATTTATCACTTAATTTCAGCAAATTCATAACAATTATATCCAGCTTTGCTAAAACCTGACATACATGTTGATTAAAATTAATGTGCTATCCAAAATAATGCCATCAAAACCACAAGCCTTTGGGGAAAGTGGAATTTAGATTTATATCTGAATATTTATAATCAGAATTTTAGAGTGTATTTTCTTTTATTCCTTGTATAGTAAGACTTGCATATATATATTTAGTTCTAATGTCAGTAATTAACTCATTGAGTCCTTTTCTTGCATTATTTTTTTTTATTTTTTATTTTTTCGGTACGCGGGCCTCTTACCGCTGCGGCCTCTCCCGTTGCAGAGCACAGGCTCCGGACGCACAGACCCAGCGGCCATGGCCCACGGGCCCAGCTGCTCCGCGGCAGGCGGGACCCTCCTGGACCAGGGCACGAACCCGCATTCCCTGCATCGGCAGGCGGACTCTCAACCACTGCACCACCAGGGAAGCCCTTCTTGCATTATTTAATCAATCTTTTTAAATACAAATACTAATTTTAAAATTCTATAACCATATATGTCCATTACATCACATTAAATTGTATTGTTCTGAAATGCGCTTTTTGTACAGATTTGAGAAAACTCATTTCTGGTCACAATTCTTTCCTCCCAGAGTAAGCCACCTAGAATGCACAGTGCTTATATTATTTTGTCCATGTGCTATTATCTTTCATATATGCATATTGGATAAATCTGAAAGCAAATTATGAATAAATTGAGAAAAAGTAAATTATGTTTGTTAAGAGGATTGGCATTCATAACTGCTGTCATCACCATCACTGTTATATAGTTATCCAGACAGACAGAATCCACCTAAAATTTGTAAGGATGCAAGACACAGAGAAGATATCATAGATTCCAATACCTCTGGGAAACACTGAAAAGGGTAGCCAAACATCATAAAGCATGCCCTTTATGCCAATGGGGACAGAAATATTCTAATATACATGATTTACTTGGGGAAAAGTTCCACACTACATATAAAAACAAATGATTAATTTATTTAAAAAAAATCTGAGACATTGGACATGAAATCATGAATAAAATCACAAAAATATCCATTAAAACATAAACATAGTAATATGTTGTCTTCCAGATAGAGATGGAGATAGATGACCAATATCAAGGCTAAATGTAAACACATATGATCTTTTGAATATAATGTGATATTGAATTAATCATAATACTTAAATAGTATAACATTGAACTCCATTATGAAGAAATATTTAACTAAATTATTGAGAAATCTGGAATGCCAATTGTTGAATTGTTTTCTTGTGCCATGTGTTTATGCTACATATGAGAGGGCTTTGCATTTAGGTGTGAAAAAATGACTTGAAAAATGCCCACTAAGATTTTACAAAAAAATATATTGTACTTAGGTCCCTGTGCATGAATCTGTGTGTAGGTCTCTGTGTGTGTGTGTGTGTGTGTGCACGTGCCTATACACTTACACGCTTGTCTGGCGTTTCCTATTACATGCTTGTCTGGCGTTTCCTATTATGTCAGAATTCAGAGTAACCCAAACATCTAATAGAACAATTTGTTACCTTGGTAGAATATAAAAGCATTAATGCTCATTCTTAGCTTTTTTTGATTTGTATTACTGCTTATTCTAAATATTTATATTAAACTTTTATAGCATTTTTCTACTCTTTAAATGGCTAAAATATAGCCAATTAATACTTTACACAGAATGAAAAATTTATATTTAATATAGTCTAGTATTTGTGCCCTGTGTTTTTATTTTATAGGCATCTGTTATTTTCTTATTTTGTTCAAATATTATTTTGATTCATATTTATTCTTTAAAATGTGAAAGCAATACCCAATTACATTTGTTGAAATATATACTTCTCATAATTTTTAATAATTTTGATTAATTTTGAGTTGCTTCAGAGCTAAGATTTTTTATATACAGTCCTGTTACTCTTTTAAGTTTCCACTCAATAATTAGAATTCTCCAGTTTTGAAATCAATTCAATGTATAACAAAGATACACCATTGGTAAAATAAATTTTTGTTTGTTTCCAACTGACCATTCCTCTCTTTGACATCCTGAGGAGTTATATTTCTATATCCTCTGGCTTTTTCTCCTCAAAGATTTTACCCACACCTGGGTGCCAGTAGCATAAAATTTACCATAAATCTACATCATGTTAGGATTTTCTAAATTTCAGGACTCAAATACATTTAGAATAATAAATCACTGCTAGGTATGTGATACATATGAGACATAAGCTAACTTATCCTTCTTTTCTTAAAAGGAGTGCTTGCAAAAACAAACATAGATCAATGGAACAGGATAGAAAGCCCAGAGATAAACCCACACACATATGGTCACCTTATCTTTGATAAAGGAGGCAAGAATATACAGTGGAGAAAAGACAGCCTCTTCAATAAGTGGTGCTGGGAAAACTGGACAGCTACATGTAAAAGTATGAAATTAAAACACTCCCTAACACCATACACAAAAATAAACTCAAAATGGATTAAAGACCTAAATGTAAGGCCAGACACTATCAAACTCTTAGAGGAAAACATAGGCAGAACACTCTATGACATAAATCACAGCAAGATACTTTTTGATCCACCTCCTAGAGAAATGGAAATAAAAACAAAAATAAACAAATGGGACCTAATGAAACTTAAAAGCTTTGGCACAGCAAAGGAAACAATAAACAAGACCAGAAGAGAACCCTCAGAATGGGAGAACATATTTGCAAATGAAGCAACTGACAAAGGATTAATCTCCAAAATTTACAAGCAGCCCATGCAGCTCAATATCAAAAAAACAAACAACCCAATCCAAAAATGGGCAGAAGACCTAAGTAGACATTTCTCCAAAGAAGATATACAGATTGCCAACAAACACATGCAAGAATGCTCAGCATCATTAATCATTAGAGAAATGCAAGTCAAAACTACAATGCGATATGATCTCACACTGGTCAGAATGGCCAACATCAAAAAATCTACAAACAATAAATGCTGGAGAGGGTGTGGAGAAAAGGGAACCCTCATACACTGTTGGTGGGAATGTAAATTGATCCAGCCACTATGGAGAACAGTATGGAGGTTCCTTAAAAAACTACAAATAGGGCTTCCCTGGTGGCGCAGTGGTTGAGAGTCCCCCTGCCTACACAGGGGACACGGGTTCGTGTCCCGGTCCAGGAAGATCCCACATGCCGTGGAGCTGCTAGGCCCGTGAGCCACGGCTGCTGAGCCTGAGCGTCGGAGCCTGTGCTCCGCATCGGGAGAGGCCACAACAGTGAGAGGCCTGCGTACCGCAAAAAAAAAAAAAAACTACAAATAGAACTACCATACGACCCAGCAATCCCACTACTGTGCCTATACTCTGAGAAAACCATAATTCAAAAAGAGTCAGGCACCACAATGTTCATCGCAGTTCTATTTACATTAGCCAGGACATGGAAGCAACCTAAGTGTCCATCAACAGATGAATGGATAAAGAAGATGTGGCACATATATACAATGGAATATTCCTCAGCCATAAAAAGAAACGAAATTGAGTTATTTGTAGTGAGGAGGATGGACCTAGAGTCTGTCATATAGAGTGAAGTAAGTCAGAAAGAGAAAAACAAATACCGTATGGTAACACATATATATAAAATGTCATGAAGAACCTAGGGGCAAGACGGGAATAAAGATGCAAACCTACTAGAGAATGGACTTCAGGACATGGGGAGGGGGAAGGGTAAGCTGGGACAAAGTGCGAGAGTGGTAGCGTATAGATGGACATATACACTACCAAATGTAAAATAGATCGCTAGTGGGAAGCAGTCACATAGCACAGGGAGATCAGCTCCGTGCTTTGTGACCAGCTAGAAGGGTGGGATAGGGAGGGTGGGAGGGAGGGAGACAAAAGAGGGAAGAGATATGGGGATATATGTATATGTAAAACTGATTCACTTTGTTATAAAGCAGAAACTAACACACTATTGTAAAGCAATTATACCCCAATAAAAATGTTTAAAAAAAGGAAAAACAAAAAAGGAGTGCTTGTAATATCTAATTATGCTCTTTAAAGAAAGATGAATCAATCTGCCACAAGTAGTATAGTTGCAAGGCTTAGCTTCTTAAAAACATTAATGTGAAATAACATAATTCTTTCTGAGGTTTTCTTACTTTTACCAGCATGCTACACAAAATGATTTCTTACTTTTACCAGCGTGTTAGACAAATTTAACAAATAAATGACATTTTAATGCAAAAAGAAGAAATGTATTGGTTTAAATATTTTAAATTATATTTATAAAACCATCAGAACAAATAAATACACTCACTTAAAATTATTTGAGGGATTAAGTAAGAACCTTAAATATGTTATTAAGGAGGAAACCAATATTTTAACAATAAAGAATAATGTAGTTTGCCTACTGTGTACTGTTCTGGGTTATTCTGACATTTCAAATATACATACATATATTTATGTATATATATATATATATATATATGTTTCTGTTTGACTGCAGTGTAAAATCTATGAATTAACATGAAGATTTTTGAAAAGAATGATTACTTTTTAATCAATGTTATGTTTATTTTTTCTTGACTTTATTAGAATACGTGATGGGAAATGATATAGTTTCTCTTCACATGAAGATCACATAAAACAGTGATATTTCATTAAAAAATTTTTTCCACCAAGTTACTCACAGGTTTGTCATTAGTTACAATAAAAACTATAAAAAATTAATATGCCTCAGGTATTATTTATTTACTTAGGTGACATGCCAATTGCCAAAATTCTGTCATGCTAACTTTTAGGAGAATTAATAATATTTATGGTGCAAATAATGACTGCATTGCACTTGCATTTATAAAATATAAAATATTGTGAAACCATACTTTTAATTCTCATTTTATTTGTCTACATTTAAGGTAATTTATCCAATTACATCATGATTAAGTAACAAGAACAAGACATACTTATGCCCTAAAAATAACTATAGTAAAAACAAACAAAAAAAACTTGACAAGATACAAACGAATGTTTCAGACACTAGACACTCAAGTATGATTTTGATTACAGACACGAAAAAATCAAATGTTATCTTTGATATTAACTCAGATTTTCTTCCTATTACATTTTTTTTTTTTTTTTTAATCTAAGATCAGGTATGGGAAACCAAGCAGAGTCCAAAGCCTTACTGAGATGAGGAGGTAGAGACTAGAAATCTGGAGAGGCTGAGATGGCTGAAACTTACAAAGCTAGGTTCTAGAAAAAGGGAACTATGAAGGAAAATAAATCCAGAAATATGCTTAGTGTCCCAATTGATATTTGCTGAGTATGAAATTATGCAAGTGTGGAGAATAATTCTAAAAGCCCAGGAAAAGAAAAAGTGAAAAATTGTTAACTTAAAACTATTTTCACTAATCACGCAGAGCAAGTAGCTATTGGAGGTATTTACAGGTCAAATGAATATGGCCCACCTGGGCCATTTAGTGGAGATACCAGAAGCCTCATGTCTTAGTAATAGGGCTGAACTATCCCTGGAGTAAATGTTACAGTTTGTATTCTCTAGAACAGCTAGTATCACATTGACTTGCAAATAATTTAACAGCCAGACAAAACAAACTACAGCACAAAACAAAATCCAGTCACTCAACAAGAGAATACCATGACCAGTATCCTACCAAAATATGACAAGAGGCAGAACATTTCCAAAAAGTGTATCAGTAAACATAAAGGCATAGCAAGATAATAAAATAGAAGTATTTTTTAAAAAGTACCAGAGCCTCTGTAATCCATCAGGAAATTTCAATTTGTCCAATGTATGTGTGATTGCAGACCAAGAAACAGAGGACAGTGTGGGGAGGAGAAGAAAAATTAAAGTAATAATAACCATTTTTTCCAAATATGTGTGTGTACATATACACACATATATAACATAACATACATTTATACATTATACATATATATAAAACATTACATATATATTTCTTCCACTTTTATTCTTTGCCCTTTTCATTATTTTTTTCTGTATGCCTTTGGATGCACCAAAATTCTTAAAATTTTTAATGGAATTCATTTATCTATCTTTTTTTATAGCAAGAAATTTGAGTCCTTTTAAAGAAATACTTGCCCATCTGAACTTGAGGAAGCTATACTATTGCTTTCTAGAATCTTTGATACACCATTCACTGTTTCCATATGGAAATCGAATGTATCAGTACCATCCCTTTCACAATGTATTGTAGTGCCACCTTATGTGTACTGATCTCTATATTTGGTGTCTTTGATCTAATTAGCTATTCCTGTGACAATAACCACACTATCTTAAATAGATATTAACAATTTTCAAAAAGCCACCCTAAGTCCTCAAATTTGTTCTTTCAAACATGTTTAGGTTATCATGGGATGCTTGCAATTTGATATGTAATTTGGATTGTGAATTTACACACATCTGCTAAGACTTTTACTGGGACTAATTATTCATGTTTGAAGAAAATTAAAGTTGTTTCCATTTAAAAGCTTCAGCTTTATGAACTTCATATATTCCATTTGCTTAGATATTCCTAATGTCTTATTTAGGTTCCTGAGGTTCTTTTAGGTTCCGTAAGTTCTTGGAAACTAGAGTTGCCATGGCATAGTGTCCCATGTATCAATAAGTTTGATGTTAATATTTTGTTTAGGATTTTTATATCATGCTCATGACAGAAATTGAGCTATTAATCAAAATGGTCTACCTTTTTCAGGTTTGTCTTTTGTTTATTTTACTTGTTTAGTTTTAGCAAAGTTATTGGGTTTTCATAAAATTTGTTGGAAAATGCTTCATTTTCTATATTTCATTGTTTTGTGTTATTGCTTATTAAATATTTGACAGAATTCACCCTTAAATCATTTAAACAATTTTGGTCTGGAATTATATACATGTGTGTGGGTGTGTACACATGCACATGTGTGTGTTAAATTTATTATTTTGTTGGTTTTAAGTTCTCTTTTTCTGGATTTGTAATTTTATTTAATTTTTAAATTGATTTACTTACACACGTTTATTATTTTTTTTTATCTTTTTAGTATCAGTAGAATCTGGAGGAATAAAACCTGCATTCCTAAGGTTGGTATTTTGAAAATCTTTTTTAGTTTAATTTTTAATTCCTATTTCAAATTTATTGGTATTTTTAAAGAATTTCTAATGTTTTTTATTGTTTTTTCTATTAATTCTTCTTTTCACATTCTTTAATTTTTAGTCATATAATTATTTTCTATTTTCTACTTCCCTGGGATTTGCTTACCATTTGCTTATCATCATCCAAATTCATAAAATTATAATTAACAATTGATTTCAAATTTTACCTTTTTTTGAATGTTTTTAATACTAAGCCTGTGGAAAAAATATAGGAACAGGTCTTAAAGGAGTTGTATCAGGATCTAAGGAATGTAGTGTTGGATCAGCTTGAAATGTGCTGATTTATGCAGAACAAGGAGAAATTCTGGGTTCCATGTGTTGACTCAAGTGCCTGGGAATGATTAGCATTTTGCTTTGTTGGTTGATGTAATCATAAACCCAAAGGTGATTTAACAAAATATAGTTGAAACTCCTGAACTTCTTTGTTATTCTGTAGAAAAAGATGTCAAGAGAAAAAGAGGGAGTGAGAGAAATCAGAAATTTAAAGTGGATCTATCATACAAAACTTGTTTAATCATTCTCTACCCATGTTCTCTAGAAGGAAAAAAGAGTTCTTTATAAAGACTGTGATTGAGATTTCTCAGCATTTTCAAACAATATGGGACTACTATCTGCAGGCAGAGAATGCCGGTAGAAGTGATGCCATGAAACTGAGCTCACTGAAATGAATGGAGATGACAGAATCTGTGGTGGCTGTGGCCAAATGGCATGGTTACCATAATGGGCAGCAGAGTCAAAGAATTAGAATTGTTCGGGTCACAGAGATTTTTGATGTGGCTGGTTGACCAAGATCCCAACAATGGAAACAGAGGGGCAGCCTACAGAAGTTATTTTTGTTTTGCATATGCAGGAAATATCCATATCTGTTAAACAGAATTGACTAGAATCACCATAATGGTTACAATTATAGTACTTAATCAATTGCCAGACTTAAGCCAGTTAACAGAGCCAAAGAACTTTAAATAAAGGTGAGGTTATATCCTCTTACAGAAGTATCCTGCTACTTAACCATGTGTTACCCTGTAATTTTCCCTTTAGTAGACCTTAAAACAAAATCCAGCCATAGATAGCAACACAGATGAACCCTGAGGACATTATGCTAAGAAAAGTTAGCCAGTCACAGAGGGAAAAATACTGCATAATTCATTTATACAAGGTATCTAAAGTAATCAAAATAATAGAAACAGAGTATAGAATGGTTGTTGTTAGGGGCTAAGGGGAGTAAAAATACAGAGTTGCTATTCAACACATATAAAATTCCTATGCAAGGTGAATGTTTTAGAGATCTGCTGTGCAACATTGTGCCTATACTTAACAATACTGTATCAGACACGTAAATTTTTTTTTAATAGGATAGATTTCATACCCAATGTTCTTACCACAATAACAAAAGAGGCACCTGAGGACAATTTACCAGGGTAATTGTACATTAGCAAAGAGGAAATAAACAGAGTTTATGAAATGCTGGCTTTAAACTGAAACTAGTATCTGGAGACCAAAACTGTCATTATATTCAACCAGTCAGAGAATAGCTTTACAAATATCTGGTAATCAATAGAGTTTCAACTTGGGTTCATTTAACGGTTGGCCCAGGTCTTCCTCAAACCTCTCTGTGGTTATTTCCCCAGTTCCAGAATGTATAGTTTCAATAGACAAACTAAACAACTGGCAGCAATTTTTCTTTGGTTTTTATGATCCATGGAATGATGATTTATACTGTAGGGAAGGCCAAATGCCTTTATCTACACAAGTAGTGAGTTAAAGGCAAATATAGAGGGACTCCAAAGAGTAATGCTGCCTTCAAGGACTTGAAAGATGCAAGAGTAGTAATTTCTACCACAGCCATATTCAATTTCTATTATCCTATACACAAAATATGTGTCTTGAAAAATGATGGCTTTTCATTAACTTTAAAAAAGAACCTTCATTATCTAATGCTACATAATAAACCACCCCAAAACTCTGGTATAAAACAATTTTATTATTCTAACGGATGTGGATCTTCGAATTTTTTTGTTCAGTGGTCACTTTTAAGCATCTAAACATCTAAGAATGTTTATCATTGAGTATGTATTCAATATATATTTTGAATGGTTATAAATTATCTACCAATATTGAACTACTTTAAAATTTTTAAACTGGGCAAACATTTTCACACATCTCTGTTCTTAGACTCTTGGCAATATTTTTCTCCTTGAATGCTTGCATTTATTTAATAAAATATTAAGCATTTATTAAAACATAAAATATTGTAACTATCAGAGCCCAGAGTATCTGAAAACGAAAGCACTTTTTGTAAGTGGGTCATTAGATGTAATCTTAAGAGATTTCCCCCCTACTTATGTTTCTTTGTTCTATACCTAAATATTCTGATAATGGAAGAAAAGAAATCTTGTGTGTTGGGTCAGAGCATAACATACATTTTTATACCTCAAATTCACAAAATACTGTCTCCAAGATACCAGTTAATGGAATTTTTAATTGGACACTTTACATATCTTTGGTCAGGGAAACGTTATATAGGAAAATGTATTTTGTATTAGTGATATTTAGTATGCTCACAGATGGTAGAATTAATGCACAGATGGAAAGCACACCTTAGTTCAGAGTAAGTGCCTCTTTCAGTAAGAGCAAATAATACCCCATTTCACAATGGGAGGAGTTTGGTATTGTCAATTTGCTGGTAGGTAAATGGCTGGCATTTCCAAGGTATGAGTAAGTATAGAAACCAATGAATTGTCCTTCTGCCAGCGAATGAAACATTTAGCAGTAAAATTAAGTTAAATGTACTTAATCCATGCATAGTATTCAGTTTTCATTTTTACCATCATGACAATTTGATCATGAGCTCATTGGACAAGACTATCTAGAACTGGGATAAAAGCTTACTAACATTCAGAGAGTAAGTCATTTTGCTAACCTTTCTATTCAAGGTATCTTCACTATAGAAGTCCTAAGGGGCAAACCCTTATCTTATTCTGAGATGTCCCCAAACTCCACATTCCTATGAATTCATTTGTTCTTTATATACAGAATCTCACACTCTAAGCAGAGTAGAGATGTACTGTTTAAAGATAAATCTTTGTATTTGACAGCTTTGTGGTGCTTCAGAGATTCTAATGAGCTGGGATATAAATTTGTAGCAGGTCACTTTGGCTGATGGGAATAAATTAAATAACTCTCCGTTTACCAAACTTCAATTGTTTTTTACCCTCAGCAGGCAACTAGTTAAAAATAACCCCCATTGCAGCACACGTATAGGATATTTCAGCAGGGAAAGTCACTGTG
>NW_006796479.1:459011-489168 GCF_000442215.2 Lipotes vexillifer | reverse complement strand
CAAAAAAAAAAAAAAAAAAAATTAGCTCTTAACTTTCAGTACACAATTGAGTGTATATAGAAAAAACTAAAGAGTTGATCGTTTCCACTTAAATCTGATGAAATACTATCATAAAAATGGAAAATCTGAATAGTTGTGTTTGGGTATGGCTACAGTTTTTCTTGTTTTTGAATTTTTATTAGAGTATAGTTGATTTACAACATACTGAGGCATTTCTCTCAAAATTGTAATTATCACCTAAGTCCCATATGCTCTCAAACTTAGTTATAAACTACAAATTTTCTTTAGTTCACAAGAATTTATAATAGCTCAGATTCAGGTCTAATATTTCCTCAAAGTGCTGAATTTTTTTTCCATATCCAATGACTTTGACAGTTGTCTAGAGTCCCTTGGTAATAAGTAAGAGAATAAACTTAGTATATATTTATATATATATTTATAGTGTTACTGTGTGGTCTCCTTCAGGTATGTCTAAACTTCCATTTCTCAATTGATTTTAGGTCTATTAACTTATCTAGAGCTAGAAATTGGCTTAGGGGTCAAGGGTCTGTTGTGGTGGCTTAGGATATACCTTACAAACATGGAAATTTGAGGTTATATAAGCTAAGTTGAAACTTAGTTGGCCATTCATAACTTTTGATTCTGGAAACTCCACAATTAATTAATACCAACAAAATATTTCTGGTTCAGACTACTGTGACTCTACTGGCTCTTTGGTATCTACATTCACTTTATCACTAGGATTTAGTTCTTACTAACAGATGCCTGTCACTATGAAATGCTTCTATCTTCTGAAATATGGAGACATTTTAACTTTACTATTTCAAACTTGTATCACCAACTGTAGCACTCAGAATGGGCTAGTGTATGCTGAAGTATAATAAACACCCCAAAATCTCAGTGGCAACACAAAAAAGTTACACTTTACTTATGCTATATAAGGTCAGCAATGGTTGGAGGACCCAGAGACCCAGAATGAACTGTGATCTACCTGCACACATACCCCATATAATGTCTGAGTGAACTATGCATTGTCCTCTAAAACTTTTACTCAGAGGCAGCTGTTCAAGATAGGGGTGTAGGAAGATCCTGAACTCCTCCCATGGACACACCAAATCTAGTTACATATGGAAAAATTCCCTTTGAAAAGACCTGAAAACTAGCTGAATAGTTTTTCCAGAACAAAGGAAAAAAGAGCCATATTGAGACAGGTAAGAGAGGTAGATTGCCAAAACCCCACCCCCAGCACAGTGACCTACAACCAGGAGGAATCTCACAAGTAGAGAGCTTTTCCCTGAGGAGTGAGGGATTTTTTCCCCATGTCAGGCACTCCAAACCTTGGGACCTGCACTGGAAAGATAAACCCCCAAATTGTCTGGCTTTGAAAACCAGTGGGGCTTATGTCCAGGAGACCTAAAGAGCTATATAGAATTGAGATTCTGCTCTCTTAAAGGGCTTGTGTGCAGGCTTACTCACCTCAGGACCCAGCACAAAAACAACAATTTGAAAAGCACCTAGACTATATGCAAAGGAGATTCATTTGCTAATCTTAAAGTGTGTGCTGAAGGGGCAAGGGCCTGTTGGGGTTCTCTCTAGGGATGGAGGTGGTGGTGGGTGCCAGTTTTGCACTCTCCTTCTACCTTGTTAACAGCGGCAGGCACACCCTGCCTCCATACTCTCCTGCAGACCTGTTAAGCCAGGGGGCATGCCCTCCCCCCCATACTCTTGCAGCCTTGCCAAAACCAGCAGGCAGGCTGTACCTCCACATTCTCCTGTGTCACTGCTAAAGCTGGCAGGCAAACACAGTCCACACAGGTAATGTCCCTTGAACATCTGGCACTAGTAGCCAGCAGAGTTAGCGTTTCTGAGCCCTACAGGACTGAAACAATTGGAGAGAGAGTTCTTGGCAGGCTACCACCCCACAGCGCATACCACAGAAAGCAAACTGAGACGTAATCCCAGTCTTCCTATGAAAAAGGAATTTATTTACTTGTCCTGGAGCTTCAACCTGAGGGGCAGGCTTCAGGTTTACCACACATCTAGAGGCTACAGAAGAGGTCTCAGGAAACATAGCCCAGGGAACATGATCTTTGCACTCTCCCTTGGCCTTGCTACAGCTCACTGGTACATCCCAGAAATGAGCTTTTACACTTGTCTAAAACCCTGATTTTTGCAACCACTGTCAAAGAAACACTTCTGGATCACCTGGTCTGGAGGACAGCAGGGTTTAAAATTGAGGTCCCAGGGGACTGTATATATTTGCATAATTTAGAAGCTGCTGCCTGAGAATCTGGCTCCCAAACAGACTGAAATTAAGTACAGACTAAAAAAAAATTTTTTTTTGAATACTGACAGGTCTTGCACATCCTTAACTACTGGAATCTATGAAGAATAAATCAGGAAGCTTGGACAATCACATAGATTTCAGAGACAACCAAGAGTAAGAACAAGGTTGAATGACAAGTTTCATCTCTTACACAAAGCCACTCCTTCAAGTCTGGGAAAGGTAGCTCTTCCACCTAATACACAGAAACAAACACAGAAAGTAAAGCAAAATGAAGAAAGAAAGCAATATGTTCCAGATGAAAGAACAAGATAAAACCCTAGAAAAAAACCTTAATGAAACAGAGATAAGTAATTCATTTGATAAAGAATTCAAAGTTACAGTCATAAAGATGCTCACTGAATGGAGAGAATAGATGAACATAGGAAGAACATCAACAAAGAGACGGAAAATATAAGAAAGTACCAAACAGAAGTCACAGAGCTGAAAAATGTAATAACTAAACTGAAAAACACACTAAAAGGGTTCAAGAGCAGACTAGATGAAACTGGAGAAAGCATCAGTCATCTCAAAGAAAAGGCAGTAGAACTCACCCTGTCAGAGCAGAAAAAGAAAAAAGAATTTTTTTAAAAAAGTAAAGATAGCTCAAAGGACATACTGCGCCACTTAAAACAGGCTACCATTCACATCATAGGGCTCCCAGAAGGAGAAGAGAGAGGGAAAGGGGTAGAAATATTATTTGGAGAAATAATGACTGAAAACTACCCTAACCTGGGAAAGAAGACAAACATTCATATCCAGGAACCGGAAAGTTCCAAATAAGATAAACCCAAAGAGACACAAGCCAAGACATATTATAATTAAAGTGTCAAAAGTTAAAGACAAGAGAGAATATTAAAAACAGCAGGAGAAAAACTTCTTGTTATGTACAAGGAAACTCCCATAAGCCTATGAGCAGATTTTTTCAGCAGAACTTTGTATATCAGAGGAAGTGGCACAATATATTCAAAATGCTGAAAGAAAAACCTTCCAACCAAGAATATTCTACTCAGCAAACTTCTTATTCAGAATTGGAGAGAAAAAAGTTTTCCATAAAGGAAAAGCTAAAGGAGTTCATCACCACTAAACAAGACTTTAATAAGAAATATTAAAGTGACCTCTTTAAGCTGGAAAAAAAGGAGCACTAATTAGTAACAACAACAAGAAAAGTAAAAATCTCACTGGTAAAGGTAAATTTATAGTAAAGATAGTGGATTAACTATTTATAAAGCTAGTAGGAAGGTTCAAAGACAAAAGTAAAAAAAAAAAACTAAATAATTAGTTAAGGGATACACAAAATAAAAAGATATAAAAATGACATCAAAAACATAAAACACAGGGATAGGGAGTAAAAACGTAAAGTTTTAGAATGTGTTCATACTTAACTTGCTATCAATTTAAAATAGATTGTTAAATGAAAGCTGTTATGTGAGCCTCAGGGTATCCACAAAGCAAAAACCTATAGTAGAAACAAAAAAGATAATGAGAAAGAAATCTAAGCACAAAACTAAAAAAAAGGCATCAAACAAAAAGGAAGAGAGCAAGAGAAGAAAGAAACAAGAATTACGAAACAGCCAGAAAATAATTAACAAAATGGCAATAAGTACATAACTAACAATAACTACTTTAAATAAAAATGGAATAATTCTTGAATCAAAAGATACAGTGGCTAAATGAATTTTAAAAAGAGCCATCTGTAGCTGCCTACAAGGAACTTACTTCAGATATAAGGACACACAGACTTAAAGTGAAAAGATGGAAAAAGATGTTTCATGCAAAATGAAACGAAAAGAAATCTGGGATAGCTGTATTTATATCAGAGACAAAATTCACTTTAAAACAAAGACTGTAATTAAAAACAAAGATTTGCATTACATAATAATAAAGGGGTCAATCCAACAAGAAATATAACATTTGTAAATTTTCATGTACTCAGTATTGATGTACATATATATATATAAAGCTAATATTAACAGACAAAGGGAGAAATTGACAGCAAATCTTTAAAACCCAACTTGGGTTTATCAATGGATAGGACACCCAGACTGAAAAGTCACCAAGGAAACACAGGCCTTAAATGACAAATTAGACTAGAGAGACTTAATAGGTATACACAGAATATTCCATCCCAAAGCAGAATACACATTCTTTTCATGTACACATGGAACATTCTTTAGGATAGATCACATTAGACCACAAAAAAGTCTCAGCAAATTTAAGATAACTGAAATCATATCAAGCATTTTTCCATCCATAAAGGTAATAAACTAGAAATCAATAACAAGAAAAAACTTGAAAAAAATAATAAATATGTGGTTAAACAACATGCTACTGAAAAAGCAATGAGTCAAAGAAATCAAAGAGAAGTCAAACTATAACTTGAAAGAAATAAAAATGAAAATACAATATATCGAAATCTACGTGATGCAGCAAAAGCAATTCTAAGAGGGACGGTCATAGTGATACACACTACCTCAAATGACCAGAAAAGTCTCAAAAAAACAATTGAACATTACAACTCAAGAAACTAGAAAAAGAAGAAAAAATGAAGCCAGAGTTAGTAGAAGGAAATAATAAAGGTAAGAAGATAATAAAGAGAAAATAAATGAAATACAGTCTTAAGGACAATAGAAAAAAATTTAAAAATTAAGAGCTGATTCTCTGAAAGATAAAATTGACAAACCTTTAAATAGATTCACTAAAACAAAAAAAGAGGATAAAATTAGAAATGAAAAAGGAAAAATTATAACTGATAACCAAAATATTCAAAGACTCATAGGAGACTAATATGAATAATTACACACCAACAGATTGGACAATGCAGAAGAAATAGATAAATTCCCAAAACATACAATCTTCCAAGACTGAATTTTGAAGAAACAGAAAATCTAAATAAACCAGTTACTAGTAAGGAGACTGAATCAGTAAGAAAAAGACTCCCATCAAACAAAGTTCGGGATCAAACAGTTTCACAGGTGAATTCTACCAAACATTCAAAGAAGATTTAATACCTATCCTTCACAAACAATCCCAAAAAATTGTAGTGGGAATGCTCCCAAACTCATTTTATGAGTCCAGCATTACCATGATACCAAAACTGGACAAGGACACCACACACACAAAAAAAATTATAGGAAAATACTGCTGATGAATATAGATGTAAAAATCCTCAATAAAATTATTAGCAACCAAAACAATACATTAAAAAGATCATACACCAAAATCAAGTGGGATTTATTCCAGGGATACAAGGATGGTTCAACACCCACAAATCAAGATGATAGTCCACATTAACAAAATGAAAGGTAAAAATCATATGATCATCTCAATAGATGAAGAAAAAACCTTTGACATTCATTTATGATAAAAAACCTCTAAACAAAGTGGGTATAGAAGAAACATAACTCAACAATAATAAAGGCCATATATGCCAAGTACACAGCTAACATCATACTCAACAAAGAAACACTGAAAGCATTTCCTCTAAGATCAGAAACCAACAAAAATGTCCACTCTTGCCACTTTCATTCAACTTAGTATCAGAAGTCCTAAGGCAGAGCAATTAGATAAGAAAAAGAAATAAAAGTCATCCAAATCAGAAAGAAGGGAGTAATACTGTCACTATCTGCAGACAATATAATTTTATATACAGCAAAATAATAAAGACTTCACCAAAAAAACTATTAGAATAAACAAATTCACTAATGCCACAGGGAACAAAATCAATATCCAAAAATCTGTTGTATTTTTATACACTAAAAACAAACTATCAAAGAGAAATGAAGAAAATGATCCCATTTACAACTGCATCAAAAAGAATGAAATACCTAGGAATAAATTTAACCAAGGAGATAATAGACTTGCATATTGAAAACAAGTCCTTAATGAAATAAATTGAAAAAGATACAAATAAATGGAAAGATATTCTGTGCTCTTGGATTGAAAGAATCAATATTGATAAAATATGTGTACTCCAAAGCAATCTACAGATTCAGTGCAATTTCTATCACAACTCAAATGGCATTTTTCAGAGAAACAGAACATATATCCCTAAAACTTGTAAGAAACCACAAAAGACCTCAAAGAGGTAAAGAAATCTTGAGAAAGAGGCACAAAGATGAAGGCATCTTGCTCCCTGATTTCAAACTATATTACAAAGCTATAGTAATTAAAACAGTATGGTATCGGCATAAAAACAGACACATAGATGGAAGAGAATGGACAGCCCAGAAATAAACTCATGCATATGTGATCAATTAATTTATGACAAAGGAGCCAAGATTATACAATGTGCAAAGGACAATCTCTTCAATAAATGGTGTTGATAAAATTGATAAACAACATGAAAAAGAATGAAATTTGACCACTACTTTACACTATACATGGAAATTAACTCAAAATGGATTAAAGATTTGAATGTAAGACCTGAAACCATAGAACTTCTAGAAGAAAACACAGATGGTAAGCTACTTGACATAAGCCTTGGTAAAGATTTTTCAATCTGACAACCAAAAGGAAAAACAAACAGATGGACTATATCATACTAAAAATCTTTTGCAAGGCAAAGGGAGCCATGAACAAAATGAAAAGCCAACCTACTAAAAGGAAGAAAATATTTGCTAATCCTATATCTGGTAAGGGGCTAATATCTGCACTATATTAACAACTCATACAACTCAATAGCAAAAATCCCAAACAATTTGATTAAAAACTGGGCAGAGGATCTAAACAGACTTTTCAAAGATGACACACAGATGTGCCAACATATACAAGAAAAGATGCTCAAAATATTAATCTTCATGGAAACGCAAATCAAAACTATGAGATGTCACCTCACACCTGTTAGAATGACTATTATCAAAATGACAAGAAATAAGTGTTGGCCAGGATGTGGAAAAAGGGAACCCTCATACACTGTTGGTGGGAACATAAATTGGTACAGCCAATATGGAAAACAGTTCCTTGAAAAACTGAAAATAGAGTCAGCAATTCTACTTCTGGGTATCTATCCAGTGAAAATGAAAACATTAACTCAGAAAGATATACAAGCCCAGTATTCATTGCAGCATTGTTTATAATAGCCAAGGTATGAAAACAACCTAGATGTCCCTCAATGGATGAATGGTTAAAGAAGAAGTGGTATATATATATATATATATATATATATATATATATATACATACATATATATACATACATATACATATACATATATGTGTATACACACACACACACACACACACACACACACACACACACACGAGATACTACTCAGCCATTAAAAAGAATGAAATCTTGCCATATGCAACAACACACATGGTCTTTGAGGGTATTATGCTAAATGACAGAGAAAGACCAATGCCAAGTGACCTCAGTTATATCTGGAATTTAAAACAAATGAATGAACAAACAACAACTAAAACAAGCTCATAGATACAGAGAACAGATTGGTGGTTGCCAGAGACAGTGGGTGGGAGATATGTGAAATGAGTGAAGGGGATCAAAGGTACAAACTTCCAGTTATAAAATAAATAAGTCATGGGGATGTACAGCATGGTGACTATAGTTAATAATACTGTATTGCATATTGGAAAGTTGCTAAGAGCATACAGTAAGTCGAACAAGTTCCATTCCGAGAGCACGTTCATAAGTCCATTTTGTTCATAAGTCCACCAAGTTAGCCTAGGTACACAACTAACACAATCGCCTATACAGTACTGTACCGTAATAGGTTTATAATACTTTTCATACAAATAATACACAAAAAACAAACACAAAATATAAACACTTTAAATCTTACAGTACAGTACCTTGAAAAGTACAGTAGTACAGTACAACAGCTGGCATACAGGGGCTGGCATTGAGTGAACAGGCAAGAAGAGTTACTGACTGGAGGAAGGAGAGGAGGTGGGAGATGGTAGAGCTGAAGGATCATCAGCAATAGGAGACAGAGGGCAAGCTGCAATTTCACTCACGCCTGACGTTGATGGCACAGGTTCTGGTTCCTTGCTGGATTCAATTCTATCTACCCTCTTGAAAAAACAATCCAGTGATGTCTGAATACTAGGCTTTTTTTCCCCATCATAGATGACATGGTAGCACTGGATTACATTCCAAACAGTGGCTTCAGCCTTCGTGTACCATTTTACATTTAGGTCCTGTGCCTCAAAAACTAACAGTGCCTCCACAAATAGAACTCACATGATTGGACATGTGAACACACGTCTGCATCTTTGAAGGTTCACAACTTGAAGGTTCGTATGTAGGGGACTTACTGTAAATCTTAAATGTCCTCATCTCAAGAAAAAACTTTCATAACTATGTATGGTGATGGATATAAACTAGACTTATTGTGATAATCCTTCATACAATATATCAAATATTGAATCATTATGTTGTACACCAGGAACATATATGGTATATGTCAATTATATATATTATTACATACATGTAATATTATTACATACATTATTATATTATTATAAATATATATATATTATTACATTCTACAACATTCATGGCTACTTCAACTTCCAACATACCAAATAATAACAGTCAACTAAAAATGTATCTCTGCATGCAATCCAGATTTATTTTTTAGAACCATTTTCCCTAATCAAATTTTAGGTCAATAAATAATAACACAATATAAAATATACCCCATTAGTTAAACGATTCCTTATTATTATTTACAAACTAACATTTGCTTAAGTTAAACTTCCAAATAATAATTCCACATTATATATAAATATCTGGATAAGTAATAAAAAGTTTCCTGTCTATTCTCTCGTATTTTATGGTACATAATTACATTTACTCCCTGCCACTTTCTTTCAGGATGCCTATTTCTAACTTTAGTACATCTGACATAAAATGATGCCCACAGAAATTCCCTGGAAGGGCCATTCATGATGGGAGAGAAGTTTAATTCCTTACTGCCAAAATGATGTCAAATCCTATAGAACAAATGAGAGCTATAAATAACCTGAAACTTTATATTTTGAAATATGAGAGGTATTACATTGAATTTTCCTTTTTATTCACCGAACTTATAATTCTCCATGTGATCATATAGTGTTAACATAGGAAAGTCAAGTGTTTAGGAAAATAGCAGTGTAGAGGAGGTAATAGCCTTTACCTCCTTTAGGCTTAGAATTCTTTAAAATATCTAATTAGTACTGATGTGTCTATTTTTTTAAAGTCAACAAAATTAGTCGATATAATTAGTGTAACTCCAAAGAGCTAATGAAGATAACATAATTATTCTTCAATATATGCTATTCTTTTCTCCAATATATTATCTGCATTTGCTACTCCTAGAAAAAAACTTTTTTTTTAAAGCCTGCTTTTTTGTTAACAATGTAATTAATGGGCTTTTAGATTACATTTTCTAAACAAATGCTGAAAGCACAACATCAATGCCAAATAATGTTATCTTTATATCTTTGTCATTTTGTTATAGACTGCAATGTTGATGCTATGTTTTAACATGGCTTGTGACTTATCACTTACCATAAATTAGAAGTGTCAAGTGATAAAAATGAGTACATAGTGTTTTATTTTATAAATTATCAGCTTTGAGTAAAGAAAGCCTTTTAGCAATACATGCTTAGAAAATTTAAAATACCATGAACTATTACCTTATATTTACATTTTTAAGGCTAAGTTGACTATCAATAATTTCTATTTAATGTTATTTTATCAATTTACTATATTTGAAAACAGAAAAGAAATACAAAACTAAAATTATGAGTGATTAATTTCAACTATAGAGAAATTTTATGATATTAGAGAAAGGCTATTTGAACTCTTTTTATTGGTTATATTTTTATAACAATATGATTTTCCAACCCATAAATTACTACTGACTAGTTATCAATTTATAGATTGTTATATTCTCAATTTTTAAATCTATTTTTTTAACCAATTTAAATTCACTATAATTATGTAACACAAAGTTATGATCATATAAGTCATATACATATATGTGTGTACAAATTAAATATATTTTAAAATTAAAATGTGATAGTGAAAATAATGGCCTCCTGAAATGACCTATATATTAATTCTTACAATTGTGAATACTTTAGGCTACATTACAAAATAATTCAGGCTTCAAATGAAATTAATGTTGATAATCAATTGACCTTGAAATAGAGAGATTTTTTCAGATTATTCAGATAAACATCATATAATTACAAGGTTGTTTAAAAGTGGAAGAGGGAAACAGAAGAGTGACTATGGAAGAAAGGCAGAGAATGATGCAATATTTCTGGTTTCAAAAATGGAAGAAGTGGGTTCTAGGAGCTAGAAAAGACAGGGAAACAGATTTTTTCCCAGAAACTCTAGGAAGGAATGCAGCCCTGCAGACACCTTGTTTATAGGTTTATAGCCCAGTGAGACTCATATCAGGCTTACTACCTATGGAACAGTAAGATAATAAATTTGTGTTTTTTAAGACACTAAGTTTGTGAAAATTTATTAAGACAGCAGATAAACTAATACACCACATAGATTTATTTTTTAAAACATATTCTGGAAAAACAGATTAAATGTGCAGTCAAGACACCCTTTTTCTGCCAATTACCTTTATGGATATAATACCATAAATAAGGGGACAGTGGCAGAAAATTGAGTGGGCTTTTAAGGCATCAAGAATCAACATATCCAGGAACTCAAGGCTAAGAAAGCTGATACAGGACCAAAATTTTGGTGACATGATAGGTAATAGAATGTATGGTGGTTTAATCAAGTGTATAGGATTTGTTGGGGGTGGGGAAAGGGAAAGCACTCAATCTGCCTAACATGGATAAACCAAAACTTGCATTAGTAATGTAAATTCTTCACAAACGTTTAATTTTTGAATGAACTGTCTTTTGCATCTGGATGAACCTGAGAAAAGAGAACATGCCGGAGGAATACAATACACTGGTTAATTTTTTCCCAGCCTATAAGAGCAGAAGCTTCTATTCCTCTTACTCCTGCTGCTTGGCTATTGCTCCATAATGTCGACAAATTGAGTTCTACAGGTATTAAGAAACCAAGTCATCCTGAGTAAGTAAAGAAAAATCTTATCTATTGTAACCTAATGGAGAAAGGCCAAAATGAAATAATTAAAGAGACAGAAAAATGAAATAAAGAATTATCAAGAAAATACAATTAGAGTGAAAACAAAAGCAAACACCCAGAACTTAAAAAAAAAAATGTATTTCCAAATTTCAAATAAAAACATAACTGAGGGCTTCCCTGGTGGCGCAGTGGTTGAGAGTCCGCCTGCCGATGCAGGGGACACGGGTTCGTGCCCTGATCCGGGAAGATACCACATGCCGCGGAATGGCTAGGCCTGTGAGCCATGGCCGCTGAGCCTGCATGTCTGGAGCCTGTGCTCCGCAATGAGAGAGGCCACAACAGTGAGAGGCCCACATACCGCAAAAAAAAAAAAAAAAACCTGAGAAAAAGGAATGGCTATTTCTGAAAAACAAATTTATTTTCAAGTATATAAACTGAAAAAAAAATTTATAATTTAGAATTATGTCACAAAGAATGACAAATCATTTGTTTAAAATCAAAGAAACGTGGGATGTGGCAAAATCAGTACTTAACTGGAAATTTAAAGCATTGAATACACATATTGGAAAAGAAGAAAGAAATGAAATTAATAATCTAAACTTCTACCTAAGGCAACTGAAAAATGAAGAGCAATTAACTCCAAAGTAAGCAGAAGAATTAATAAAATTAGAGCAGAAATGAATAAAATTAAAAACAGGAAACCAGGTGAGAAAGATCAATGAAACCAAAAGCTGGTTCTCTGAAAAGATGAATAAAATCAATAAGCCTCCAGCAAAGTAACTAAGAAAAAAAGGGAGAGGACACAACTTATTAATATCAGAAATGAAAGGGGACATCACTACAGATTCCATAGACATTAAAGGATAATAAAGTAATATTATGAAAAATTCAGTGACAAAAAATTTAATAACCTTGATAAAGTGGATTAATTTCTTGAAAGACAATCTGACAAACTCACATAAAATTAGACAATACGAATAGGCCTATAACATTAAAGAAATTGAGTCAATAATTAATAAACTTCCAAAACAGAAAGCACCAGGTCCTGATGGATTCACTGATGAATTCCACCAAACACTTAAGGAAGAAATTATACCAGTTCTCTTACCTCTTTAAAAAGATAGAAGCAGAAAAAATACTGACTCATTTGATGAGGTCAGTGTTACACTAATACCTAAACTAGACAAAGATATTATAATGAAATTAACATAGATGCAAAAAATCCTCAACAAAATTTTAGCAAATTAAATCCAACAATATGTAAAAAGAATTACACACTACAAACAAGTGGGGTTTATTCCAGGTATGCAAGACTGGTTTAATGTTTGAAAATGAATTAATGTAATCCATCATATCAACACACTAAAGAAGAAAAATCACATGATCATATCAACAGATGGAGAAACAGAATTTGACAAAATCCAACACTCATTCATAAAAACTCTTAGTAAACATCCTTAACTTGACAAAACATCTGCCAAAACTTACAGCTAAAATCCTACTTAGTGATGAAAAATTTCAAGCTTTCCCACTAATATCAGGAACAAGACAAGGATATCCCTCTCATTACTGTCCTTCAACATCATACTGGAATAACTAGCTAATGCAGAAAGACAAGAAAAGGAAATAAAAGTTATACATATTGGGACGAAATGAAGTTGTCTTTGCTCACAAATGACTTGATTATCTATGTAGAAAATTTGAAAGAATCAACAAACAACTTCTGGAACTAATAAGCAATTATAGCAAGGTTGCAAGACACAAGGTTAATTTACAAAACTCAATGACCTACCTATATATGAGACATAAACAAGTGGAGTTTGAAGTTAAAAACATGATACCAGTTGTATTAGCAGCCCTCTCAAATGAAATACTTATATAAAAATCTAACAATATAGATACAAGATCTATTTGAGGATAACTGCAAAACTACTGAAATAAATGAAAAGAACTAAATAAATGGAGAGATACTCTATGTTTATGAATACAATGACTCAATACTGCCAATATGTCAGTTCTTCTGAAGTTGATCTGTAGCTTCAATGTATCTCAATCAAAATGCCATCAAGTTATTCTGTTAATATTCATAAATTGATACTAAAGTTTCTATGGAAAAGCAAGAGACCCAGAATAGACTAAGAAAAACAACAAAGTTAGAAAGCTGATAGTACCCATCTTCAAGACTCACCAAGACAAGTGTGGTGTTGGCAAAAGAATATACAAACAGATCAAGTGAACAAAATAGAGAGCCCAGAAATAAACCCCTATTAATATAGTTAACTTATCTTTGACAAAGGAAAAAAGGCAACACAATGGTTCAAAGATAATTTTTCAACAATGGTGCTGAAACAACATGACATCGACATCCAAAAAATGGATCTAGATACAGAACTTAAGGCTGTCCCAAAAATTAACTCAAAATGGGTCATGGACCTCAAAGTAAAATGCACAACTATAAAACTCCTAGAAGGTAACTTAGAAAATCTAGAGAACCTTGGGTATGGAGATGACTTTTTAGATATGACACCAGAAGTACAATCTATGAAAGAAAGGATAAACTAAACTTCATTATGATTAAAAGCTTCTGTTCTATAAAATACAATGTAAAGAAAATGTCAAGACAAACCACAGCCTGGGCAAAAATATGTGCAGCATATCTTATGGACTCTTATTCAAAATATACAAAGAACTCTTAAAACCAATGATAGGAAAACAAACTACTGCATTTAAAAATGGGCCCAATACTTTAACAGGCACCTCACCAAAGAAGATATACAGATGGAAAATAAGCACATTGAGAGATACTCCACATCATATGTCATTACAGAAATGCAAATTAAAACAATGAGATACCACTACACACATTAGATGGCCCAATTCCAGAACACTGACATCAAATGCTGGCAAGGATTTGGAGCAACAGGAATTCTCTCTCATTCACTGCTAGTGGAAATGCAAAATGGCACAGCCACTTTTGAAGATAGTTGGGCAGTTTCTACAAAAATAAATATTTGCAAACTGTCTTAGCTTGGATTCCTATTCATCATCTTCTTGGACTTCAACTATATGCCAGATTATTTGATATTGTTCCACAGTTCTTGGATGCCCTTTATTTATTTTTTTGTCTTTTCCCTCTCTTTTGCTTTGAGTTTGTTTTTGTCATTTCTGTTGTCCTGTTTTCAAGTATACAGTTTTTCTCTGAGGTATCCAAAATAGTCCATGGTAGGAATTCACCTCTGAAATAGTGCTTTTAAAAAATTGTGTTTTCATTTTATTTTTTATCTACAATTTCCATTTGTCTTAAAATTCCTCACCTCTTTTTTCTCCTATCTTTCCCACTTGGCACTTTAACATAGTTCAGAGTTATTTTAATTTTCTAGTCTGTTACTTCCAAAATCTTTGTCTTCTATGGCTCTAGAGCTATTAATGGCTTTATGTCTTAATAAGTCAGTTTTGATGTTGTTTTCTTTTTCAGTGTTTCAATTTTTGAGTAAATGCCAAAAATGTGTATAAAAATTAGAGAGGCTGAGAAAAATATTGTTTATACTTGGTAATGTGCACACCCATCTCTCCTTTGATGGAACCTTTTCGTGAAGTACAAGGTCAATATAGTCAATTAAGCTTCTTATTTGGGGGAAGATGGCATGAGCTACAATTGCTTTGAGATTACTGCTATTTAAAAATTCTGCTTTAATTGCGTTTTGTGGTGTTTTAGAGATCCAGAGGATTTTTCTCACTTTTCCTTTCCTACCCTCAGCTTTTAGCAGGTCTAACACATATGCACCACAGAGTGATTCTTTTGCATTCTTCTACCTGAGCCAACAGTAGATAATGGTTTCTTATTAATTGAAGGCTCATGGTGAGACAGGAATAGTTTCTTGGTTTTCTTTCTCCAGCCTTAGGCAAGCTCATTATCTACCAAAGTGAAAATGCTTATGTGCCTTATCTTTGAGGAGACTCAACACCCTCTAGAACTTATTTTACTTGTTTGCCTTGAAATATCAGTTCTCTACAGGTTCAAGGAAACATGATTCTGTAGATTAACTGACTTTTTCTCACTGTTAGAATGTGAACAATTTTTCTTCTGGGTTCTTTCACTTTCAAAAGGACGAGATTCTCATTGTTCTCATAAGTCTGCTTAATAACTAGTAAGTTCAAGGCATACATCACTAAAATCATGGCTGAATGTTGGCAAATTCAAATAATTTTGTGGCAAAATAGTAAATGTATTCTGATTTCCATTTTATGGCGATAGGTACTCTGCCTTGCTGAACTCTAAAACTGAGATTACGAAGAAGGTATTAGCTAGGCTATAAAGAGATTACCAGTTCCTCTCGGTTTGTTGCATTTCCTGAAAAAGCTTTTTACATAAAAGGTAAAACTGAAGCAAACGAATAGTCTATATTAACTTTTCAGATCATCTTGCTTATGTACTGGCCATAGTGTTCTTGAAATGTCAGTTATTGGCAATCAAAACTTCTTTTTCCAATATTTATTTAGAGAAATAAGGTGGGTTGCCCCTGGGATTCTTTATCATTCAGTGTTTTTAAAGAAGAAGTGCATGGTTGTAGTGTAAGCCTTGGCAGGTTGTTTTTTTTGGTTTTTTGGGGGTAATGCAAGTGCCTGACTTATGCTTTGATTGCTAAGGCATCTACTTCAAAGAGGCATCCACTTCAAGGATGGCGATCTCAAATAAACCCATGACTAGATAAAGGTTAGGATGCAATACCTTAAAGGCTGTATAGTAGGAAAAGACATATTTATAAAGCATTTAAAGAGTATAAAAGAAGGGAGATGAATTCAAATGGGTCACAGATTAAATGTCAAGATTGACAATCCATTCTAGTTTGCAGAAGATGTGCTGGAGGATGTGATACCTGAGCTATGTCTTGAAAGATAAGTAAGATTTCATAAAGTATAAGGTAGGGTCAGCTTGGAAAAAACAGGAGTTTGTAAAGGGCTTTGCATGTTCCGGTAGTAAAATTTAAACAGTAGACATGACAATTTATATGGATTCAAAGAATTTGAACACCTTTAAGCAGAATTATAAAATGCAAAAATCCATATTCACTTAAGTGTTTATGTAAATATTTTCTCTCCAGTGATGCTGTAACAGAAATACCCTAATATAAACTTTCTTGTACACTATGGTCCAATAGTTCTGACACTCAAACTAGTGGATCAAGAATCCATTATCTTTTTGAAGTGTGTTTTTTTTTTTTTTTTTTTTTCGGGCCTCTCACTGTTGTGGCCTCTCTCGTTGCAGAGCACAGGCTCCGGACACACAGGCTCAACGGAACGGGGCACGAACCCGTGTCCCCTGCATTGGCAGGCGGACTCTCAACCACTGTGCCACCAGGGAAGCCCTGAAGTGTGTTTTTATACGGTGATTTCTAAGACAGTCTTTTAGTAAAATTAGGTATTTCTTTTTATTGACTTGACCTACTCATTCACTGAATTGAAATGAATGGCCAACCTGGGAACCTGGAACAAAACAAATTCATGTTGCTTTCATTTTGTTTACATGATTCATTAGCAGAGAAAGGTACAAAGTGGAAAATAAAAGACAGGGAAGTGAAGAAATAGCAGATGTGGGATATACAATCACTGCCTAAATCTTCCAACAGAGGAATTTGAATTGACATTGAAAAATTAGCTTCTGGAAAGCTTTTACTTACTGGTTTTCTATACTATATTACCTAACTTTAAGAATGGTCAACCCTAGGAAAAATAGGAAAAAACAATCAGGTGAATCAAGTCAATTTGACAAATACCTGGCTCTACTTTCTTCCTCACCAGGGCTGGGAATACACATGTTGCAAACAAAAGATAAATCACTAGGTGTGTGGTCTCCTAAAATTTAGTCCTATCCAATCCCTGCATACTCTAAAAGAGAGAAAGAAAAGCTCTGAAGTTTTTGAAGAAATGAAATGGAGCAGGACCGTATGGGGTCCTCCTTGGTACAAATCCTTTCCAGCTCCCCCATTTTCTTGTCTGTAGAGAAAAGGCTTCACCCTCCTTGACCTTCCTTGAGTTCCAAAGGGAATATTCAAATAGTTGCTTATCAGGGAAGGGAAGGAATGCAGAAACAAAGCAGCAGAAACAAAGTAGTATATAAAATGTTGTCCATTTCAAACTTCACAACTTTTAACTTTAGTTAAAAACTGGAAATATTTTAGTGCAGGATAATAGTTTTCTGAGTTCTCTTGCAGACAGGGATTGTTGCCTGCCATTCCAGTAAAGAAAGAATGTTGCCTACCATGCTCTTTCTTCTACAAGGATCAAGCCATCAGCCACTACAGCTGCTCCCTTCCACCCATGGTATGCCCTGAAAGGAATTCAGGATGGAGACAAACAGGAAGCGTTCTGTACTTTGGATACTGGCCCTAGATAGTTAAGCTTCATATCTAAGGAATAGTTCTAATGAGTCCAGAATCTTGCATCTTCCTCTACATAGAAAAGCACTAAAATTATTAACTTGAGATGTCTATTCTTTGTGATTAGCAGTAATCTTTTGATCTTCAACTACATGTTTTTTCCCCCCCAGCAAAAAACTCCTGGCTCCTCCCTTAACTCTAAGGAACTGCTCCAAAGAGATACCTGAAAGGCCATCTCCCAGGCTATAGTATTCAGTAAGACATCCAAATAAAACTTAACATGCAACTTTCAGGTTGTGTTTTTTCTTCATTTGACACCCTTCTTGCTTTTAGACTACTACATTTGTACTTATGAGTTTAAAACACCCTTTTGTCCTGAGTGAAAAATTCAAGGTTGTTAGACACGTTTTATCAAATCTTAGATACCATCATTTTAAAATACACAATTATTTTATGTAGGGCTAAGATTATTGAAAAAAGGGACAAAAATGACAATTATCTATAACATGGTGTTTTCTTATGACTTATTTACAAAAGAACTCATTTATATTTAGACATAGATTTCTATAATGTAATCAACTCATATATTTTTTCACTTATAGAATCCAACTCTTCCAAATAATTTTTCTCCTAAAGTTATTAATGTCTGTTTTCCATTCCATATCCTCCTCTGTGCTGTCAGTACTGTTAATGGTATAGCATTTAAAAAAAATGTTTTATAATAGCTGAGATTTTTTCTCCCCAATACATTTATATCTGTCCCCCAATTTTTGAGATCCTGATTTTTGACCTCCTCTAAATGTGACAATGAAACGTTTTCAGGACAGTAGGCAAGACTCATGTTTTCTCTTCAAATAATCCTTAAATTATCGTTGACTGAAATTTCAAATAGCTGAGGGTGTCAAGTCACACTAACAAAAATAATAAGATTTCACCCATGTGCAGGCTGTGACACCGGTGTCATTGTGACTACCACCTGCCAATGACAATTTTAATATGCCATTGAACTTAAGATGTGTCCTACCTACAGATACATAAAGATATGGGAAAATGTGCAACTTACAATTGAGGAAATATGTAATTAATATTACACAAGGATACAATATTTAATGATATTTTATTATGAATTAGTGAATAGCTTTTTCCATTTGCCTCATCCTTAAGATCCCTCATTATGTTTATAAAATTAATATATTTATGACATTTTCAATTTATACTATGTATATATATATTCATATTTGTGTATGTACACAGGTATGTATATAAAATAATTCTTTATTCTCCATAGGAAATAATGTGTATTTGCCCCATGCTTTCCAGTTTCATTATGAGGATTTGGATAAGAGTATAGAAATATATCTTTAGGTGTACAAATTTATTTCTTGCAACCTTTTTTCAATTTTTATCACCATCAGTTAACTGTTATTTTGATTCCACTACGCTTCTGCTCTCACGAAACAATTTGTTTCAAAACGCTATAGCTCTGCTCAACAGGAAATTCCAACATAGTATAGCACTTAAGAACATGACATTGGTGCTGGGAAGATGGCAGAAGAGCAAGACACGGAGATCACCTTCCTCCCCACAGATACACCAGAAATACATCTACACGTGGAACAACTCCTACAGAACACCTACTGAATGCTGGCAGAAGACCTCAGACCACCCAAAAGGCAAGAAACTACCCACGTACCTGGGTAGGGCAAAAGAAAAAAAAAAAGAAAAAACAGAGACAAAAGAATAGGGATGGCACCTGCACCGGTGGGAGGGAGCTGTGAAGGAGGAAAGGTTTCCACACACTAGGAAGCCCCTTCGCGGGTGGAGACTGCGGGAGGCGGAAGGGGGAGCTTCGAACCCGTGGAGGACAGCACAGCAACAGGGTTGCGGAGGGCAAAGTGGAGAGATTCCCGCACAGAGGATCGGTGCCGACCGGCACTCACCAGCCCAAGAGGCTTGTCTGCTCACGCACCGGGGCGGGCGGGGCTGCGAGCTGAGGCTGGGGCTTCGGTCTGAGTGCAGGGAGAGGAATGGGGCTGGCGGCTTGAACACAGCCTGAAGGGGTTAGTGCACCACGGGTAGCCGGGAGGGAGTCCGGGGAAAAGTCTGCACCTGCCAAAGAGGCAAGAGACTTTTTCTTCCCTCTTTGTTTCCTGGTGCACGAGGAGAGGGATTTAACAGCGTTGCTTAAAGGAGCTCCAGAAACGGGCGCGAGCCGTGGCTAAAAGCACGAACCCCAGAGACGGCCGTGAGCCGCAGCTAAAAGCGCGGACCCCAGGGATGGGCAGGAGACGCTAAGGCTTTTGCAGCCGCCACCAATGGGCCTGTGAGCAGGCACAGGTCACTATCCACATCCCTCTTCCGGGGAGCCTGTGCAGCCCACCACTGCCAGGTTCCCGGGATCCAGGGACATCTTCCCTGGGAGAACACACGGCGGGCCTCAGGCTGGTGCAACGTCACGCTGGCCCCTGCCACCGCAGGCCCGCCCTGCATGCCGTGCCCCTCCCTCCCCCCCGGCCTGAGTGCGCCAGAGCCCCCGAATCAGCAGCTCCTTTAACCCTGTCCTGTCTGAGCAAAAAACAGACACCCTCCAGCGACCTACATGCAGAAGCAGGGCCAAATCCAAAGCTGAGCCCCTGTGAGCTGTGAGAACAAAGAAGAGAAAGGGAAATCTCTCCCAGCAGGCTCAGAAATCAGCAGATTAAAGCTCCACAATCAACTTGATGTACCCTGCATCTGTAGAATACATGAATAGACAACAAATCACCCCAAATTGAGGAGGTGGACTTCAAGAGCAAGATCTATGATTTTTTCCCCTTTTCCTCTTTTTGTGAATGTGTATGTGTATGCTTCTGTGTGAGACCTTGTCTGTACAGCTTTGCTTCCACCATTTGTCCTAGGAATCTATCTATCCATTGTTTTTTTATTTTTTAAATTTAAATATTTAAAATTTAAATATTTAAAATTAAAAATTTAAATATTAAAAATTTAAATTTAAATCTTAATAATTAATTTTAATAACTTTATTATACTTTACCTTCTTTCTTTCTTTCGTTTTCTTTCATTCTTTTCTTTCTTTCTTTCCTTCCTTCCTTCCTTCCTTCCCTCCTTTAGACAACGAATCATCCCAAATTGAGGAGGTGGACCTTGAGAGCAAGATTTATGACTTTTTCCCCTTTACCTCTATTTGGGAGGGTGGATGTGTATGCTTCTGTATGAGATTTTGTCTGTATAGCTTTGCTTCCACCATTTGTCCTAAGGTTCTATCCATCCCTTTTTTTTCCCCTAAACAATTATTTTTTAATTCAATAACTTTATTATACTTTATTTTATTTTACTGTATCTTCTTTCTTTCTGTTTTTCCTTCCTTCCTTCCTCCCTCCCTCCTTTCTTTCCTTCTTTTCTTTTCTTTCTTCCTCCCTTCCCTCCTTCCTTCCTTCCCTCTTTTCTTTCTTTCTCTATTTCTTTCATTCTTTCTTTTCTTTCTTTCTTTCTTTCTTCCTACTTGTACTAATTCTCTCTACTTTTTCTCCATTTTATTCTGAGCCGTGTGGATGAAAGGCTCTTGGTGCAGGAGCCAGGAGTCAGGGCTCTGCCTCTGATGTGGGAGAGCCAACTTCAGGACACTGGTCAACAAGAGACCTCCCAGCTCCACATAATAACAAATGGCGAAAATCTCCCAGAGACCTCCGTCTTAACACCAGCACCCAGCTTCACTCAGTGCTGGACAACCTATGCCAAACAACTACCAAAACAGGAACACAACCCCACCCATTAGCAGAGAGGCTGCCTAAAATCATAATAAGTCCACAGACACCCCCAAACACACCAGCAGACGTGGACCTGCCCACTAGAGAGACAATATCCAGCCTCATCCACCACAACACAGGCACTAGTCCCCTCCACCAGGAAACCTACACAACCCACTGAACCAACCTTAGCCACTGGAGACAGACATCAAAAACAACGGGAACTACGAACCTGCAACCTGCAAAAAGGAGATCCCAAACACAGTAAGATAAGCAAATGAGAAGACAGAAAAACACACAGCAGATGAAGGAGCAAGATAAAAATGCACCAGACCTAACAAATGAAGAGGAAATAGGCAGTCATCCTGTGGACAAAATGCAAGAAGCAGTTAACAAGGACCTAGAAGAAATAAAGATGAAACAGACAATGATGAACAACACAATAAATGAAATGAAAAATACTCTAGATGGGATCAATAGCAGAATAAATGAGGCAGAAGAACGGATAAGTGACCTGGAAGATAAAATAGTGGAAATAACTACTGCAGAGCAGAATAAAGAAAAAAGAATGAAAAGAACTGAGGACAGTCTCAGAGACCTCTGGGACAACATTAAACGCACCAACATTCGAATTATAGGGGTTCCAGAAGAAGAAGAGAAAAAGAAAGGGACTGAGAAAATATTTGAAGAGATTATAGTTGAAAACTTCCCTAATATGGGAAAGGAAATAGTTAATCAAGTCCAGGAAGCACAGAGAGTCCCATACAGGATAAATCCAAGGAGAAATACGCCAAGACACATATTAATCAAAGTGTCAAAAATTAAATGCAAAGAAAGCATAATAAAAGCAGCAAGGGAAAAACAACAAATAACACACAAGGGAATCCCCATAAGGTTAACAGCTGATCTCTCAGCAGAAACTCTACAAGCCAGAAGGGAGTGGCAGGACATACTGAAAGTGATGAAGGAGAAAAACCTGCAACCAAGATTACTCTACCCAGCAAGGATCTCATTCAGATTTGATGGAGAAATTAAAACCTTTACAGACAAGCAAAAGCTGAGAGAGTTCAGCACCACCAAACCAGCTTTACAACAAATGCTTGTCTCTTTCTCTAGACAAGAAACACAAGAGAAGGAAAAGACCTATAATAACGAACCCAAAACAATTTAGAAAATGGGAATAGGAACATACATATTGATAATTACCTTATATGTAAATGGACTAAATGCTCCCACCAAAAGACACAGATTGGCCGAATGGATACAAAAACAAGACCCATATATATGCTGTCTACAAGAGACTCACTTCAGACCTAGAGACACATACAGACTGAAAGTAAGGGGATGGAAAAAGATATTGCATGCAAATGGAAACCAAAAGAAAGCTGGAGGAGCAATTCTCATATCAGACAAAATAGACTTTAAAATAAAGACTATTAGAAGAGACAAAGAAGGACACTACATAATGATCAAGGTATCGATCCAAGAAGATGATATAACAATTGTAAATATTTATGCACCCAACACAGGAGCACCTCAATACATAAGGCAAAAACTAACAGCCATAAAAGGGAAAATCGACAGTAACACATTCATAGTAGGGGACTTTAACACCCTAATTTCTCCAATGGACAGATCATCCAAAATGAAAATAAATAAGGAAACACAATCTTTAAATGATACATTAAACAAGATGGACTTAATTGATATTTATAGGACACTCCATCCAAAAACAACAGAATACACATATTTCTCAAGTGCTCATGGAACATTCTCCAGGATAGATCATATCTTGGGTCACAAATCAAGCCTTGGTAAATTTGAGAAAATTGAGACTGTATCAAGTATCTTTTCCGACCACAATGCCATGAGACTAGATATCAACTGCAGGAAAAGATCTGTAAAAAATACAGACACATGGAGACTAAACAATACACTACTTATAACGAAGTGATCACTGAAGAAATCAAAGAGAAAATAAAAAAATACCTAGAAACAAATGACAATGGAGACACAACGACCCAAAACCTATGGAAGGCAGCAAAAGCAGTTCTAAGAGGGAAGCTTATAGCAATAAAAGCCCACCTTAAGAAGCAGGAAACATCTCAAATAAACAACCTAACCTTGCACCTCAAGCAATTAGAGAAAGAAGAACAAAAAACCCCCAAAGTTAGCATAAGGAAAGAAATCATCAAAATCAGATCAGAAATAAATGAAAAAGAAATGAAGGAAACAATAGCAAAGATCAATAAAACTAAAAGCTGGTTCTTTGAGAAGATAAACAAAATTGATAAACCATTAGCCAGACTCATCAAGAAAAAAAGGGAGAAGACTCAAATCAATAGAATTAGAAATGAAAAAGGAGAAGTAACAACTGACACTGCAGAAATACAAAAAATCATGAGGGATTACTACAAGCAACTCTATGCCAATAAAATGGACAATCTGGAAGAAATGGACAAATTCTTAGAAATGCACAAACTGCCAAGACTGAATCAGGAAGAAATAGAAAATATGAACAGACCAATCACAAACACTGAAATTGAAACTGTGATTAAAAATCTTCCAACAAACAAAAGCCCAGGACCAGATGGCTTCACAGGCGAATTCTATCAAACATTTAGAGAAGAGCTAACACCTATTCTTCTCAAACTCTTCCAAAATATAGCAGAGGGAGGAACACTCCCAAACTCATTCTACGAGGCCACCATCACCTTGATACCAAAACCAGACAAGGATGTCACAAAGAAAGAAAACTACAGGCCAATATCACTGATGAACATAGATGCAAAAATCCTCAACAAAATACTAGCAAACAGAATCCAACAGCACATTAAAAGGATCATACACCATGATCAAGTGGGGTTTATTCCAGGAATGCAAGGATTCTTCAATATACGCAAATCTATCAATGTGATTAACCATATTAACAAATTGAAGGAGAAAAACCATATGATCATCTCAATAGATGCAGAGAAAGCTTTTGACAAAATTCAACACCCATTTATGATAAAAACCCTGCAGAAAGTAGGTGTAGAGGGAACTTTCCTCAACATAATAAAGGCCATATATGACAAGCCCACAGCCAACATCATCCTCAATGGTGAAAAACTGAACTCATTTCCACTAAGATCAGGAAAACGACAAGGTTGCCCACTCTCACCACTCTTATTCAACATAGTTTTGGAAGTTTTAGCCACAGCAATCAGAGAAGAAAAGGAAATAAAAGGAATCCAAATCGGAAAAGAAGAAGTAAAGCTGTCACTGTTTGCAGATGACATGATACTATACATAGAGAATCCTAAAGATGCTACCAGAAAACTACTAGAGCTAATCAATGAATTTGGTAAAGTAGCAGGATACAAAATTAATGCACAGAAATCTCTGGCATTCCTATATACTAATGATGAAAAATCTGAAAGTGAAATCAAGAAAACACTCCCATTTACCATTGCAACAAAAAGAATAAAATATCTAGGAATAAACCTACCTAAGGAGACAAAAGACCTGTATGCAGAAAATTATAAGACACTGATGAAAGAAATTAAAGATGATACAAACAGATGGAGAGATATACCATGTTCTTGGATTGGAAGAATCAACATTGTGAAAATGAATCTACTACCCAAAGCAATCTATAGATTTGATGCAATCCCTATCAAACTGCCACTGGCATTTTTCACAGAACTAGAGCAAAAAATTTCACAATTTGTATGGAAACACAAAAGACCCCGAATAGCCAAAGCAACCTTGAGAACGAAAAACGGAGCTGGAGGAATCAGGCTCCCTGACTTCAGACTATACTACAAAGCTACAGTAATCAAGACAGTATGGTAGTGGCACAAAAACAGAAAGATATATCAATAGAATAGGATAGAAAGCCCAGAGATAAACCCATGCACATATGGTCACCTTATCTTTGATAAAGGTGGCAGGAATGTACAGTGGAGAAAGGACAGCCTCTTCAATAAGTGGTGCTGGGAAAACTGGACAGGTACATGTAAAAGTATGAGATTAGATCACTCCCTAACACCATACACAAAAATAAGCTCAAAATGGATTAAAGACCTAAATGTAAGGCCAGAAACTATCAAACTCTTAGCGGAAATCATAGGCAGAACACTCTATGACATAAATCACAGCAAGATCCTTTTTGACCCACCTCTTAGAGAAATGGAACTAAAAACAAAAGTAAACAAATGGAACCTAATGAAACTTCAAAGGTTTTGCACAGCAAAGGAAACCATAAACAAGACCAAAAGACAACCCTCAGAATGGGAGAAAATATTTGCAAATGAAGCAACTGACAAAGGATTAATCTCCAAAATTTACAAGCAGCTCATGCAGCTCAATAACAAAAAAACAAACAATCCAATCCAAAAATGGGCAGAAGATCTAAACAGACATTTCTCCAAAGAAGATATACAGACTGCCAACAAACACATGAATGAATGCTCAACATCATTAATCATTAGAGAAATGCAAATCAAAACTACAATGAGATATCATCTCACACCAGTCAGAATGGCCATCATCAAAAAATCGAGAAACAATAAATGCTGGAGAGGGTGTGGAGAAAAGGGAACACTCTTGCACTGCTGGTGGGGATGTGAATTGGTTCAGCCACTATGGAGAACAGTACGGAGGCTCCTTAAAAAACTACAAATAGAACTACCAAATGACCCAGCAATCCCACTACTGGGCATATACCCTGAGAAAACCAAAATTCAAAAAGAGTCATGTACCAAAATGTTCACTGCAGCTCTATTTACAACAGCCCAGAGATGGCAACAACCTAAGTGCCCATCATTGGATGAATGGATAAAGAAGACGTGGCACATATATACAATGGAATATTACTCAGCCATAAAAAGAAACAAAATTGAGCTATTTTTAATGAGGTGGATAGACCTAGAGTCTGTCATACAGAGTGCAGTAAGTCAGAAAGAGAAAGACAAATACCGTAAACTAACACATATATATGGAATTTAAGAAAAAAGGAACTTATGTATATATATTTTCATATTTGTGTATGTACACAGGTATGTATATAAAATAATTCTTTATTCTCCATAGGAAATAATGTGTATTTGCCCCATGTTTTCCAGTTTCATTATGAGGATTTGGGTAAGAGTATAGAAATATATCTTTAGGTGTACAAATTTATTTCTTGCAACCTTTTTTCAATTTTTATCACCATCAGTAAACTGTTATTTTGGTTCCGGTCTACGTCTCTGCTCTCATGAAACAATTTGTTTCAAAAGGCTATAGCTCTATTCAACAGGAAATTCCAACATAGTATAGCACTTAAGAACATGACATTGAAAAACCAATAAGTGCACCATTAAGGAAATGCGATTACCTAGATTTGTGTTTGGTGTTACCAGAAGATAGATGGTAAGGTGTTATTAGCATTCAGTGGTGAATTTATTCTATGGTTTATGAAGGACAACTGAAAACAGACACCAACAATAATGACATTTTTCAAGTCCTATCACTTCACTTTCAACCTTGGTATTCCACCCCATGAGCCATATCTTTTTGGGTTTTTTTAAATGCTTACCTGCCTAGGTTTATGATTGACCCCTCTTCTATTTCTCCTAAAAACTATTTCCCTCATTTCTTTATTTTTTTATTTCTATTCTATCTTCCAGTAAATACACATATTCTTTACTAGACCTGTATTCCACCATTTCTTTCTTCTATCTATGGATTCTACCTAATAAATAAAAGAGGGGCTCCAAGAGTCCAAATAGTACACTTTATGTGAATGACAGCCAACTCTTCTTTCACTTTTCTGACCTCTACTTTCATAGGTCAAACTGATTGCAGACATATGCATATGGATAATGTTGTTTTTTTGTTTTTGTTATTTTTTATGAATAATTTACTTGTGTTTTATATCATCAAGTCTGAATAATATTGCAAATAATATTTCAACTAAGTTCCTGAACATAGTAGACATTTTTCAGTGATGAACGTGAGCACACTCATAGCTACATAATAGGTCACTCAAGATGAGTTGACTTAGGAAACTGGAAGATTAGACAATGTAGTCTTTGCATAATTGTGGTAATGTGGCTACACACAAAGCCATATTGCCTAATGCTATCACCAAGACCTCCGATCCTATCATTGATGGGGAGTTATAAAATCAAGTATAATATTCATGAAATTAAGGATTGACCACCAAAGGGAGGATTTTAATGCTGCAAAATAGTTTTGACATGTAATTTTCCTTTCCCATAGTCTGGCTAATGATACCTACATTCATTGGCAAAATTAAAAATGTTTTGTTACTCAATTCCTAATTACAAAATATTTTATAATGAGGGCTTCCCTGGTGGCGCAGTGGTTGGAGTCCGCCTGCCGACGCAGGGGATGCGGGTTCATGCCCTGGTCCGGGAGGATCCCACATGCCGCGGAGCGGCTGGACCCGTGAGCCATGGCCGCTGAGCCTGCGCGTCTGGAGCCTGTGCTCCACAACGGGAGAGGCCACAACAGTGAGAGGCCCACATATTGCAAAAAAAAAAAAAATATATATATATATACATATATATATATATGTATATATATATATTTTATAATGAGTAAATGGATTACAATTATAGATATTCTGCCTTCTGTTAAAAAAAAGCATTTTATACACAGAAAAAATTTTTACTCCTGTCATCTCATGATGAAGACATTTCCACCGCCCGCACCACTGTCTCTACCGTGCTCAATTCAGACTCAGCAATTGGAGAATCTACCCTGAAGAAGGTTTTGTCGGCTAGGGAGATGGAAAATACATTGGTGTGGGCCTGTGTGTATGTGTGTGGTGGCCGTGGCCGTGGCAAAGGAAGACACAACTGGAAAGCGCCCCCTCTGTGCAGCCTGCAACTCATTTTATAGGCAATGAATTTTGCAAGGGGATGCAAACCAAGAAGCAAATTGTTGGCATTTAGTTTTAAAATCAAATATGAGTAATTCTGGTGGAAAAGAATCCATTGTTCCATTGTTGAAAAGTACCATTTCTGTTAAAGCACAACATCTAGACATATGTAATCATATATGTACACACATATTTACTTTTTCTGTTCTGATACGACATTCATTCTACCAAGGGAGTCAGAGCTTTTAGGTAAGATGCTTTACTGCTATCACCAGTGGTTTCTCAAACCTCACACCTCTGCTTCCATATCAACCCTGTGCAAAATGTCATCAGTATTATCTGGGGGTGTTTAAGAAGTTATTCTCTTTATTCACAGATTTGCTAGAACACCTTTTCATTCTCAATACAATATTGTATTTATAAAGTTCTTAGAAGGTCACACGAGGTCAGATTTAACGGTTTGCTCGATTATACAGGAGAGAACTAGGTGAGGACATTTGGACACGATTGGCTTCTAAGTTTAATTTTCTCTCTTAAAATTCCATGAAATCTGTGCTCATTACTCAACACTTTCATTGCTCAAAAGAAGACGTCATTTGAAGGGGAAACCTGTTATACAAAGATGTCCTAACATTTCCACATAATTCATCTCTGTACCCGAAGCGATATATCACTTTTCTTGATTAATGCCCACCAGAAAAAAATAACCTGGGATGGTTTCTTGTAGTTTGCATTAATATTATCTGGCCTACATACCTAGAGGTTACTGGTCTATTGAGTAGTAGTTAATAGCTAGCTGTAGAATGCTTATTTAATTTTTCAATTTAAATGCCTAGATAATGCTGGGGGCAGTGCAGATACATAAACAACTTGTTCTTGGCCTTAAGAGGTGTGATTATTGCTTAGGATGAGCAATTATTCAAGATATCCTCAGGGGATGTGAGATGTGACAGATGACACACTGATACTATTTCGAAGGAGCCTGCCAGATGGTCAGAACCTGCAGTTGTGGAATGAGGACAGTATGAAGGGACCTGGGGCAAAACAGTTTTTCTGTAGCAATCTGGTAGCAGCAACATTTGGAAACTGGAGAGACCGGGTCCAAGGATATGGGAGAAAAACTTCACAAAAGTACATGAGTTAAATAAGAACTGAAAGTAGACTCATTTCATAATTCAGTCTTTTCCTGATTAAATCATCTTCTATGGCCTGAGAGGTTGGCTGTTTCTACTTCATCTTGATATAACATACAAGTTACAGTAAAATTTAACTTTAAAAAGTGAATTTTTTTTCCCCCTCGGGCTACACAGAAAAGAGTTGGTTATTGCTCTGGCCAGAGTTTCAGCCCGTTCTTTAAGTCACCCTGTTATCAAAATATTTTGCTGTCTTCTCAGTCTCCATATGCTGTTTACAGCTTGTAGTGCTGAGGATCATTAATTCTTTGTCCAACCAGTATATCATTGGTGGATGAGTATACAGGGAAGTATGAACTACAAATGAATGTTTGGAGGAAAGGAAGGCAAGAGTCTCTGTCGGCCTCATTTTTAGTATTATATCAGAGAAGCACAATACAATGGTGGGAAAAGTTATTAAAGGGAAACATCAAAATTTACCCATCCCAGCAATATGCCTTTCAGTTTAAACATAATATTTCTGACATGTTTTAAATGTAAGGAATGATAATTTGCTAGATTATAGGAGAGAGAAGCTGTCACTGTAATTACACATCACTATTCTTTAGATTTTTTTTTTTTTTTTTTTTTTTTTT
>NW_006796479.1:430566-458894 GCF_000442215.2 Lipotes vexillifer | reverse complement strand
CACGAACCCGTGTCCCCTGCATCGGCAGGCGGACTCTCAACAACTGCACCACCAGGGAAGCCCATATTCTTTAGATTTTTAATTAAATATTTTAATGTAAGTCAAATACAATAAAATGCTTTCATGCCAATGCCATGATTACTACAGTTTTATACTGAGTCTTGAAAGTGAAAAGGGAAGTGTCTGACCACCTTTAAATTATTTTTCAAAATACTTCTGGCTATTCTAGGTAAATGGCATTTCCAATATATTGTAAAGTTTGTCAAGTTTACAAAATTTCTTGCTGAGATTACGATTGGGATTGAAACAAAGCTATAAAGTCTCCCAAGTTATGTATGTAGTTCAATGATCTGTTTATTTAAATTTTAATTTTTCAAGGTTACTGGTCTATTGAGTAGTAAGTAGTTAATAGCTAGCTGTAATTTATAGTTTATTTTGTCAAATTCATTCCTAAGTATTTTGATTTTGATACTACTGTAAATGATGTCATTATGTTAATTTTATATTGAAATATTTTGTCCATGGTGTCTAAAACTGCAATTAAAAAAATCTATTACTCTTTTATTTTGAATCTTGCCATGATCACTTTACTTTATTGTATATATTTAGATTTCTTTCAGTTTGTTTTTGGTTTTTTTTTTACAAAGATTATCATATGGTTTGAAGACAGTTTTAGCGTGGGGCATCTTTGCCCTGTTGCAAAACTTAGAATGAAATTGTTCAGTCCTTCAACATTAAATATATACTAGTTCTAGGTTTTTCATAAATGACTTATCAAATTGAAAGGTAGTGCTCCACTCAAGACAGTGGAGTCGTAGGACGTGGAACTCACCTCCTCCCACAGATACATCAAAAATACATGTACAAATGGAACAATTCTCACAGAACACCTACTGAACACCAGAGGAAGACCTCAAAACACCTGAAAGGACAAGAAAGATCTCTACATAACCAGGTAGGACGACAGGAATAAAAGAGGAAGCAGGATGGGACCTGTACACTTGGGAGGGACCTGAGAAAGAGGGAAGGTTACCAGACTCTGGGAAGCCCCCTCACTGGCAGGGAGATCAGCCAGGACAGAAAAGGAGCTTCAGAGGCTCATAGGAGAATGCAGCACATGATTTGTGGCAGGCAGAACAGAGAGAGACCTACATGGATGCACGTGTCACTGCCCTGTGCACCCCAGCTGCCTCCTAGGAGGGTTCCTGTGCCAACCACCACCTCAGCGGGCCCTGGGAGCAAGCATCAGTGGGTTGCCCACTCACAGAGGTGGGGTTGAAACCACAGCTGAGCCCCAGGGGCTGTGTGACTCAGGAAGCAGGGCTGATATCTCTCAACGTGGCTGCATGCACCATGGATTTACACCTCTGCCTCTGGCTTTGTAAATTCATCACCTGTGGGACAACCAAATAGACAATGGGTGCTCCTGCAGCTGGGACAGATCTGGCCTTAGCATCTGTGGGCTTTGTGGGTGTGTGCACACGTGGGGCTGGCCTGGGCCTGGGTCTGAGTTGCCTCCATAGCTCCCAGAGTGGGTCCAGTTCGTAACTACTGCAGTCCATGGACCTGACTTCAGTGGACTGCACTGGTGGCCTTGTGAAAACGGTGCCTGAGAGACATGAGGCATTGTGTGATCCAATCCTGCCTACCTCACACTGCAGCTCACAAACACAGCTCAGAAACAGATCTGGAGGTTTCTACTCCAACACCTCGGGAGCAGATCCTGCCCCTGACAAGGCAGTGACAACCACAGAGCTAAGGGGAGGACCTGCTCAACACCCAGTACAGGACCTGGTCACCACAACACCGGTCACACCTCCTATCAAGGGGATAATGGCCAGCATATACTGAAGAAAGAGGTGGCAGGCATCCATACTAAAAACAGCCCTCACACCAAAAATATTAAACCCATGCAGGTGACACAGGGATGTTTCCACATAAAAATAGTCTCCCAAGACCACAGTAGATAACTGTTTCTCCTAAACTCATAGAGCAAGAGAAAAAAAAGTAAAATGAAGAATCAGAGGAACGATTCTCAATTAAAACATCAAGAGAATTCTCTTGAAAAAATAAACAATGAAACAGACCTCTTCAGTCTAATAGACACTGATTTCAAAAAGGAGATAATAAAAATACTGAAGGAATTAAGAAAGGCTATCAACAGAAATGCAAATTACTGTAAAAAGGAACTAGAAACTATTAGGTCAAGACTATACTATAAAGTCAAGAAAAGTTACAAAATTTATTTCCAGAGATGAAAGCTGAACAAAAGGCAATGAATACAGAATGAATAATGCAGAAGAAGGAATAAGTGACCTGGAAGAGAGAATAATGGAAATCACCCAATCAGAACAGCAGACAGAAAGCCAAATGATAAAAAATGAAAGCAATATAAGAGACCTTTGGGATAATATAAAGCAGGACAATCTACTGATAATAAGGATCCCAGAAGGAGGAGAAAGAGAAAAGGGGATTGAAAATGTATTTGAAGAAATTATGGCTGAAAACTTCCCAAATCTAAAGAAGGAAACAGCTATCCAAGTACAGGAAGCACAGAGGGTCCCATACAAGGTAAACCCAAACAGACCTACACCAAGACATATTATAATAAAAATGGCAAAAGTTAAAGAGGATTCTAAGGCAGCAAGAGAAAAAGAGTTAATTACAAGGGAACCATAAAGCTATCAGCTGATTTCTCTACAGAAATGTTGCAGGCCAGAAGGGAGTGGCAAGATATATTCCAAGTCCTGAAAGGGAAAAATCTGCAACCTAGGATGCTCTACCCAGCAAGATTATCATTTAGAATAGAAGGAGAGATAAAGAATTTTTCAGACAAGCAAAAAGTAAAAGAATACAGCAATATTAAACCTATCCTAAAGGAAATATTGAAAGGTCTTCTCTAAATAGAAAAGAAGTAGGAATCTATAGGAAAGAGAAAATCACAATTGGAAAGTAAGTAACTTAAATAAGCCAGTACACAGATTAAAAAATATCAAAATTTCTGTGAAAGCAATGATAACCACAATGAACAGCAAAAGGATATACAAGAAGATGTAAAAGAAGACATCAAAATTATAAAATGTGGGGGAGAAGAGTAACAAAATATAGATTTTTTTTTCTAGAATATGTTTGAGTCTATATGACTACAGGTCTAAGGCAAGTAGATATAAGAAGGGAATACTATACTTGAAAAATAGGGTAAGCACAAATCAAAAACATACAATAGATTTACAGAAACCAAAAAGAACATAATTATAATACAAATTGAAGCACAAAAGGAAAAACAAGAAGGGACAAAGAAGAAATATAAAATTAATGGAAAAACAAGATTAAAGGGGAAATAAATATATATCTATCAATAATTACCTTAAATGCCAATAGAATCAATGCTCCAATCAAAAGACACAGAGTGGCAGAGTGGATAAAAAAACAAAGCCTACAATATACTGCCTACAAGAGACCCACTTTAGGGCAAAGGACACACACAGACTGAAAGTGAGGGGATATTTCATGCAAACAGAAATGAAAAGAAAGTGGGAGTCATAATACTCATATCAAATAAAACAGACTTTAAAACAAAGGCTATAAAGATAGATAAAGAAGAACACTATAATGTCCAAAGGATCAATACAAGGAGAGGATATTACACTCATCAACATATATACACCCAATATAGGAGCACCAAAATACATAAAACAAATACTAACAGATATAAAGGGAGAAATTGACAGGAATACAGTAATAGTAGGATACTTTAACACCCCACTCACATCAATGGACAGATCTTTGAGACAGAAAATCAGTAAGGCAACAGAGAACCTAAATGATACAATAGAACAGTAATGTAATTGAAATTTCAGGACATTACATCCAAAAAAGAATACACATTCTTTTCAAGTGCACATGGAACACTGTCTAGGATTGACCACATACTAGGGCACAGAAACAAGCCTCGACAAATTTAAGAGTATAGAAATCATTTCAACCATCTTTTCTGACCAAAATGGCATGAAACTAGAAGTCAACCACAGAAAAAGAAATGAGAAAAAAAACAATTATATGGAGACTAAACGACTAAACAACATGCTACTAAAAAAACACAGTGGGTCAACAATGAAATCAAAGAAAAATGTAAAAAGAAAAAAAAAGCACCTTGAGGCAAATGACAATGAAAACACAATCATGCAAAATCTATAGGATGCAGCAAAAGCACTGCATAGAGGGAAGTTCATAGCAATACAGGCCTTCTTTAAGAAACAAGAAAAATATCAAACAATCTAGCCTACCACTTAAAAGAATTAGAAAAAGTAGAACAAACAAAACCTAAAGTCAGCAGAAGGAAGGAGATAATAAGAGAGGAAAAAAATAAAAGAGAAATTAGAGAAATAGAAAAAAATCAATGAAAGCAAGAGCTGGTTCTTTGAAAGGGTAAACAAAATTGACAAACCTCTGACCAGTCTCACCAAGAAGAGAGAAGTCCCAAATAAACAAAATAAGAAATGAAAGAGGAGAAATCACAACTGATATCACAGAAATACCAAAAGCCATAAGAGAACACTATGAACAATTATATGCCAACATATTTGACAACCTAGAAGAAATGGACAACTTTTGAGAAATATAGAGCCCACCAAAACTGAATCAAGAAGAAATAGATAATTTGAACAGACAGATCACTAGAAGTGAAATAGAATCTGTGATTGAAAAAAAAAGTCCCTACAAATAAAAGTCCAGGGCCAGATGGAGTCATAGGTAAATTCTACCAAACATACAAAGAAGAACTTATGCTGATCCTTCTGAAACTCTTCCAAAAGATTAAAGAGAAAAGAACAATCCCAAAGACATTCTTTGAAGCCATCATCACCCTGATACCAAAACCAAAGACACTACCAATAAACAAAATTACAGGCCAATAGCTTTGATGAATATAGATGCAAATATTTTCAACTGAATATTAGCAAACCAAATCCAACAACACATAAAAATGATCATATACTACAACCAAGCTGGATTTATCCCAGGGTCACAAGGATGGTTCAACATATGCAAATCAAACAATGTGATACACCACATCATGAAAAGATAAAAACCACATGATCATCTCAATAGATGCAGAAAAATCATTTGATAAAATTCAATGTCAATTCATGACAAAAACCCTTATGAAAGTGGATATAGAGGGAACATATCTCAACATAATAAAAGCTATTTATGATAAACCCACAGCCAATATAATACTCAATGCTGAAAAGCTGCAAGCCTTCTTGCTAACATCTGGAACAAGACAAAGATGCCCACTCTCACCACTTCTCTTCAACATAGTATTGGAAGTCCTAAGAACAGCAATCAGACAAGAAATAAACTGTATTCAAATTGGCAGGGAAGAGGTAAACTTGTCATTATATGCAGATGACCTGATACTTTATACAGAAAACCCTAAAGACTCAACACAAACTACTAGAATTGATAAACGAATTCAGCAAGGTAGCAGGATACAAGATTAACATACAGAAATGAGTTGCATTTCTTTACACTAACAATGAAATATCAGAAAGGGAACGTAAAATCACATAAAAAAAGAATATTTAGGAGTAAATCTCACCAAGGAGGTGAAAGACTTATATGCTGAGAACTACAAAACATTAATAAAGGAAATTGAAGATGGCACCAAGAAATGGAAAGATATCCCATGCTCTTGAATTGGAAGAATTAATATTGTTAAAATGGCCATACTACCCAAAGAAATCTACAGATTTCATGCAATACCTATCAAAATACTCATGACATTTTTCACAGAACTAGAACAAATAATCTTAATATTTACATGGAACCATAAAAGACCCAGAATTGTCAAAGCAATCCTGAGGAAAAAGAAAGCAGAAGGCATAACCCTCTTAGACTTCAAACAATACTACAAAACTATAGTAATCAAAACAGCATGGTCCTGGCACAAAAACAGACATATGCATCAATGCAATAGAATAGAGTCCAGAGATAAACCCATACACCTATGGACAATCTTCAACAAAGAAAGCAAGAATATACAAAGGAGAAAAGACAGTCTGTTCAGCAAGTGGTGTGGGGAATGTCAGACAGCTGCATGTACATCAATGAAGCTAGAAAACACCCTCACACCATACACAAAGATAAACTCAACATGGCTTAAAGACTTAAATATAAGACATGACACCATAAATCTCCTAGAAGACATCACAGGCAAAACATTCTCTGAAATAAATCATACCAATGTTTTCTTAGGTCAGTCTCCCAAGGCAATAGAAATAAAATCATACATAAAGAAATGGGACCTAATCAAACTTACAAGCTTTTGCACAGCAAAGAAAACCATAAACAAAATGAAAATACAATCTATGGACTGGGAGAAAATATTTGCAAATGATGTGACCAACAAGGGTTTAATTTCCAAAATGTTCAAACAGCTCCTACAATTCAGTAACAAAAAAACTGAAACAACCCAGTCGAAAAATGGGCAGAAGACCTAAATAGACATTTCTCCAAAGAAGGCATACAGATAGCTTATAGGCACATGAAAAGATGTTCATCACTGCTAATTATTATAGAAATGCAAATCAAAACTACAATGAGGTACCACTTCACACCAATCAGAATGGCCATTACTAAAAAGTCTACAAATAATAAATGCTGGAGAGGGTGTGGACAAAAGGTAAACCTCCTAGAGTGTTGGTAGGAATGTAAATTGGTGCATCCTCTATGGAGAACAGTATGGAGGTTCCTCAAAAAAGTAAAAATAGAGTTGCCACATGATCCAGAAATTCCACTCCTGGGCATATACCCAGACAAAAGTATAGTTTGAAAAGATACATGCACCCCTATGTTCATTGCAGCACTATTTATGATAGCCAAGACATGGAAACAAGCTAAATATCCATCAACAGTTGAATGGATAAAGATGATGTGTTATATACTTACAAAGGATATTACTCGGCCATTATAAAGAATGAAATAATGCCATTTGCAGCAACATGGATGGGCCTAGAGATTATCATACTAAGCAAAGTCAGTCAGAAAGACAAATGCCATACCATATCACTTATATGTGGAATCTAAAATATGACACAAATGAACATATCTACGAAACAGACTCATAGATATAGACAACAGACTTGTGGTTGCCAAAGTGGGGGTAGGGGAGGGAAGGATTGGGAGTTTGGAATTAGCAGATGCAAATTTTTATATATAGGGTGGAGAAACAACAAGGTCCTATTGTATAGCACAGGAAACTATATTCAATAACCTGTGATAAAACATAATGGAAAAGAGTATAAAACAGAATATATATATATATATATATATATGTATAACTGAGTCACTTTGCTCTACAGCAGAAATTAAACACAACATTGTAAATCAACTATACTTCAATAAAATTTTTTAAAAAGTAGTTGTTCTATTCATAGTTGATTTTTAAAACTCATGAATATGTTTTCAGAAACTCATGAATATGTTTTTAGTATTGCAAATGCTTTCTTTGCACCTATTGAGATGGCTTTGTGAGTTACTTTTCCTTTATTCTGTTAATGTGGTGAATCATGCTACTTCTCAAATATTGAAGAAATATTGCATTCCTGGGTATACATTTAACTGAACAATGATTCATTGCCATATATGATGCTGTTTTGTGGAGGATCTTTGTCTTCAAATGCAATATTGGTCTGTAATCTTCTTGCAGCATCTATGCCAGACTTGGGTGTCAGAGATATGCTGTCCTCAAAAATGAGTTAAGTATTCTCTCATTTAGAATTAAATCTGTAAAGTCATTTTAATATACTCTTTGTAGGAAGGTTTATGGATAAAAATTAAATGTCTAATAGGTATAAGTTTAATCAGAAATTCTAGTTTTTTGAATCAGTTTTGGGATATTGGTTTTCTAAAGTTTTTGAAATTATTTCTCAAATTTTATAAATTCTTCCATTAAATATGTTATCTATTTTATTGATTTAATGTTGTTCAGAAATCCCCATTATTCTCCTTTTAATGTCTGAAGGATCTGTTTTAATGTCTGAACATCTGTCTAATGATGTTCTCTCATTTATTCCTGCTATTGATAACTTGTGTGTGTCATCACTTGTTTACCTAGTAGTCTTGTAAAGAATTTACCAACTTTATTTCCCTTTCCAAATAACAACCATTTGCCTTTGTTTTCACTTAAAAATTTTTTTTCCTTCTATTCTCTTTATGACTGCTTTTATCATTATTATTTCTTTCCTTGCATTTACTATGGGGTAAATTGCTCTTTTAAAAACTTTCTTAATGTAGAAACACCTATCATGGCTTTTTAACATTTTCTTTTTCCAATATGGGGATTTTGTAGTAAAAATTTTCATCTAAGCAATGCTTAATCTGGTCTCACAAATTCAGATAGGCTGTATTTTCATTATTCAACTTGAAATGTTTTAAAATTTCTCTGGTTTTATTTATTTATTTATTTATTTATTTATATTTTTTATTTTTTTCGGTACGCGGACCTCTCACTGTTGTGGCCAATCCCACTGCGGAGCACAGGCTCCGGACACGCAGGCTCAGCGGCCATGGCTCACGGGCCCAGCCGCTCCGTGGCATGTGGGATATCCCTGGACCGGGGCATGAACCCGTGTCCCCTGCATCGGCAGGCGGACTCTCAACCACTGCACCACCAGGGAAGCCCTCTGGTGTTTTATTTTTTGATTCACTGTTCGTATATGTGTGTTGATTAATTGAAAAATTCAATGATATACTAATATCATTATTGATATGCAATTTAACTAAATAGTAATCAGAGCACGGACTGTTATATTTCAATCATTTAAAGTTTAATGGAGTTATTGATTTGTTATTTGATTGATTTATTATTTGGCCCAGCAGCTAGTCTATCTTGGTGAATATCAGTCTGTAGAAACAAAAAATGTACTCTTTAACAGTTGCTTATAGTGTTCCATGAATGTCAATTTGGCCAGTTTGGTTGACAGTTCTGCTCACATTGTCTATATTGTTACTGACATTCATTTATCAGTTTTATCAGTTACTGTAAGAAGTACTTTTAAAACTTTCAACCATCGTCTTGATCTGCTTTACCTCTTAATTCTGCCAATTTTGCTTTAAAAAATGTTGAAACACTTTTATTTGTCACATAAATACTTAGGGATTTTCATGTTAAAATTGAGAAAAAAGATGCATACATTGTTCTATAAAATGTTCCTTTATAATGTGTGTAAAACACTTCAGATTTGTTGAATCTATTTGGCCTATGTCAGATTTCTAAACTAATAAAATTTAGAGATGTACACATTTTGAAAATTCTATAGTAAAAACATGTTCATATTCAACTTTTTTCTTGCTTAATTAAGATTTTCTTGATAGTAGTAAACTGTTACTTACAATATTTTAATCAAGAAAAATGGTCTAGCCTTCATGGGTACTCTAAATTGATAGCAACAATCCTGCCTTGGAAAGTAATTTGCTGGGAGTAATCAGTTCCAACTCTTACCACTTTCTATGTGCATGATCTCATTTATTTGTACTTAGATCCCTGATCTATAAATTTGGCTTGTTGAGGTAATTGAATGAGTTCGTCCATGTAAATATATATCTTTTTAAATGGCAGCTACACATTAAGATCCCAAGTGTTGCCTAATGGAATGATCAGTAGCTTTATAAATGTAATGATTAATATCTCATAAGTTTAATTCAAATCATCCAGATAAAGTTAGATAGAGGCAAGTATTTTTTAAAGATGGTATTAAGAAAAAACTTTCTATACCAAATATGAAAATAGAGCTGATACATATTTTAAGAAGGTGGATATTCTTTGATAATATAAAGCCTAATATTTTCCATGACAAACAGTGGTATTCAATTAGATCTACATGCTATCAATAGAAAACACATCTAGTAATATTACCCACTTAAAGCAGCAGCAGGTGGAAGCTTTGAAAATGCACCTTTTTATTTTAGCAACAAGTTTCTCTTCTGGACACTATAGATATATAAGTATGTATAGGCTCTTAATTATTGATAATAGGTTTACAAATAGTATCTATTTAATTTTATCTCCCTATTTACCCACCAATGTCAGTACCTATCTATATCTACCTACATATATAAAGACAGAGATCAATATATCCATACATAAATGTATATATAGAGAGATTATCTATGTAGATGTATAGAGAGATATCTGTATATCTGTATCTCTGGAGAGAGACAGCTATCTATCAATTTGGGGTGGGAGAGATAGAGAGAAAATGTATTATCAGTTACTGAACTTTATTTTCTCAATATCTTGATTAGATGGGGAAAATAAAATTATTATATCTACTCTGTAGAATAAACACTATTCATCTGGTTGTGGTGACCCAACTTACAATCCAAAGGTCATGACAAATATAGTCTCTCTTGAACTTTGTGGAAAATCTCATCCTTGTGAGTGAGAGCAAGGAAAAGAAAATATAGCCTTTACTATATTCTTTGAAAGCATTATTTAATTCTGTTACTGGCCAATCTTTGTTTCCAGTAATAATTATAAGTAAGTCAAAATAAATAAAATTAGCTATCTTAAAGTTTTCAGAGTCATTTCCCTCTTTACCCAGTTTTTTTGTGATCATGCTAATAACCACAAATAGAAAAAAGGAAAATGCAAACTAGAAAAAAGTTTAATTTGGAAGAGATTACAAAAACCTTTAAATCAAAAGAAGAAAATTAATGTTACCTTTATTTAAGCATGCCCCATAAAGAAACTATGGAAAGAGCTTTAAGAAAACTGAAATTTGACACCTTAACTGTGTAGAAGATCATGTAGACTGAATTCAAGCTTCATGTAAGTAATATGACCATAATAAGGAAAATATGTCCTATTGCAATTTGGTCTATAAATATTTTGCCCATGTCATTGTAAGATTATTGACAAAATTCTTCTGGGAAACATATGGTTTACTGAGTTATAACAATGTTAATACCACCTGTGTCCTTAATTAGAACGTTTCAATTTAGTTAATCCTTAAATATCAAAGTCATGCTCATTACTTGTTACCAGGGCTAAGTTAATCACACAATAATGAGTAATATCAAGATGTCAAAATCACTAGAACTTCTGAGGCTAACTGCATATAAAAAGGATCAAATATACTTATCATGGTCCGCTAAAGCACAATTAAGTACATATTTCTATTTTTCCCCATAGTATATTGCCAGTTCCAGGTCCAAGGCCTAGAACCCCCTGGGCACATAGCAGGCATTTAAAAATTAATGTATAAATAAATGACTGAATGTAGTATGAGGTTTCACCTATACAAGAAGCAATAAAGTCAGAGGATCAGTGAAGTGGACAGATGAAATTACAGAATATACTGATGAGATGATTCATATTTCAAAAACAAGAAGTGATTTTTCTTTTTTTTACCCCTGTTCCTAGGTTTTCTGTAATTTGGTTGGAAAAATCAAATCCAGTGAATCTAGTATACAGACTGAAAGCAATGAGTGACCCTTATGGAGCTGAGTAACGCCTAGGTCTATTTCAGTTTAGTTATACTAGTATTTTCCAACCCTGCACATATGAGAATCACCTAGAGAGAAGTAGAAATGAAAACACCAATACCAGTGCTTCATCCCTAAACAATTTGGTTATTTATTTTGGGGTGCGTCCCATGCATGGGAATTTTTAGAAGCACCTCATCTCAGATCATTTGGAAGTATAGCTTGGGTGAGAAATAAAATTTAGCCAGTTGAAGGAAATAAGAATTTCTAACCAGATGTGGGGAATAGTGTGAAGAAAAAAATACAAACATGAAACTTTACAATATAAGTATTGCAGCATCATGGTGGTGGAGGAAAGTGGAGAGTTCCTAGAGATGAAGCTGAGAAAGAAGAGCACAGAGGAATTTGTTTTAAATATTTAGAGGCTAGGCTTTTACTGTAGACACCAGAAAGGAATAGAAGGATTTCCGTTAAAAGAATGGCAGAGTTATTAGGCTGAACTTTCTCATAGATTTTGTGGCTGCATTTGGAAAGTTAGTACCTCACTTGGGATTTTTATAATACTATAAATAAGAGACAATATGACCTGAATTCAGAATAAGGATAAAGACAGTGAGAAATGAATAAAACTATATATGTATGTGTACATATTTTTATTAAGTTAAATTGGTAAATTTAACTTAAGTTATTTGGAGAGACTAGTTTCTAATTTGAATGAATGAGCATATAATATAATTAACTGAGTATTCCTACTAACATTAATGGTAATTTACTGACGTCAAGTTTCAGAGGCTATAAATGTTCGAGCTTCAGTCTTTATAAATCTGAAATGCAGGTTGTTAACCATTATCTTATTTACTTTAAAAAATCATCTCCTTTTGTCAGAGAAAGGGGGAATAATATATTGATAAAAGGACATGGAGATGCCAAGTGTATTAGTTTTCTATTGCTGCACAGCAAATTAACTTAAACAGTGGCTTAAACAAATCTATTACCTCACGGCTAACCCATGAACAACAGGGGTTTGAATGGAGCTGGTCCATTTATATGCTGATGTTTTTCAATAGTAAATACTGCAGTACTACACAATCCCTGGTTGATTAAATCTACTAATACAGAACTGTAGCTAGGGAGGAATCACATATATGGAGGGTCCACACTAAGTTAAACGTGGATTTAATTTAGAGTGGACCCTCTTTACACCTCACTAACTCCTGCATTGTTCAAGTGCATTGTTAAGTGATTTAGAAGTTTAGGCCCAAGTGGCTGGATTGGGTCTTATATGTCCCCAAATTAAAGTGTACCCAGCTGGGCTCTTACCTGAAGGATCTGAGGAAGAATCAGATTACAAGCTCATGCCTCCTGCTGATTTCATTCTGTTTCTTGTGACTGTAGTTCTTAGGTATCTGTCTCACTGCTATCGGGTGGGAGCTTCTCTATGCTCAGATGCTGCCTATACTCCTTATCATGTATCATCCCCATACTCAAAGGCAGCAATATGAACCAAGTCCATCTCATGTTTCAAATCTCTTTAAGTTCTGCGGTTGCTACTGCATCTGACTTCCTTTTCTGCTACAATCCAGAGAAAAGTCTCTGCTTTTATGGGCTCATGTTATTAGACCAGACCAATCCAGTTAATCTGTATTTTAAGACTGACTTTGGAATTTAATTATACCTGTAAAATCCCTTCACAGCAGTACCTAGATTAGTGTTTAACTGAATAACCAAGGGATAGGAATCTTGGAAGTGGTGGGGGCCATTTATTAAATTATGCCTATAAGATACAATTATACACACAAGTATACACAGAGTTAAGATTCATCAGCTTTTAGTCAGTGATATAAATTTTTGGAGTAAATAAATTTGTACAAGATGACTATTCAGATGGTCAAAAGAGATAGAATTGTGCCAGCCCAAGGAACACTAATTGCAGATATAGCAACAGAGTTAGGAAAGAGTCTAAATAAAGATAGTTGATCAGGGAGGGCATGTTTATCTTCACCCTGGAAGCTAAGGTGGAGAGCATTTTTTAAAGGTTAGATCAATTTCCTATGTCAAATGCTGAAAAAAGATTAAATAAGAATTCACAAGCAAATGCTGGATTTGGTCATTAATTATTCCAGTGATAGCTGAGTAATAGACATAATGAAATTCAGAAGCTAAACATTAGGAGGTCAAGAATATAGATTTGATAGGATTTGAAGTGGACTAATTTTTGAGAAACTTAAATAAGATGGGGAAGTCTTAAGGCAGTATTTAGATTCAATCCTGAATCTAATTCCAAGTGAGGGCCCGATAATATACCTGACATGTCTCCCTTTTGAAATAAAAGGTTTCTTAAGAAGTCAAAAGAATCTGCCCATCTACCCACTCACCTATCCACTCATCCACTCCCTATCTACCCTTTAGCCATGCATGCATCAAGCTCTAAAAAAGAGATAGATTCTTTTATTTCATTAAATATTTTAAAAATACAGTGACTGGTACTGAATTATGAGAATTCTTCATACTTTATAATGGTAAATGATGGATCTAATCTAAATAAGATTTTAGTTAAACAATTTTTTTATGCAGATAGACTTTGTAAAATTAAAATGATACTTTCTAGAAGCACTAGGAGGGGAGCTGAAGGCAGCTATTTCTCACCAATGGTGTAAAGGGTACAGGAGGAAAGTTATCTTTCATACTGTGCTTCCATGTCACTCTTTTATAAAAATGTTTACATGCATTATTTCTATAAGTTGGAAAATAATCCACAAAGGGTAAAGTTGGGGAGAAAAGGATTAAATTATATACATTCGATTGAGTTGACTTAATTTTGTTTGAAAGAGTATTTTACTATTTTCTTACATTATAATTAACAATATAATCATTATCTCTGTGGTAAATTTCAGTTATCTTGTTCTTGTCAGGTCATGGTTGCAACTGTCCTTTTATGTTATTACTGGGCATGAAGCACCATGAGACACCCTGGTAAAATCTTTGAATTTTCATATAATTCTCCCTTTCTAATGCAAATTAGTAGCAGCAAATATATTTTTTCATGATAATAAGAGTGTATTTTCTCATAAGGATAACAGCTCATCTACTGGTATGAGTACTTAAAATATGACCAGAAAGTAGGGGGTAGCTAGAAGGTTAGAAGTAACTATTTCCTACTAGAAACATCTACTCTTGGGAATCAGAATCTCTAGTCCACCAGCACAGTAACAAGGATGGAAGTACAAGTTTCCCATGTTACTCAATGGCGTGATGGTGGGATCAGCTATTCCTACTGTAGCCTTTAGTTCCTAAACTTTTTTTTTTTTTAAAGGTATTGTGGTCACAGGACCATGTGATGGCCAACAGTTAAAAGTTTATTCCTCATCTTGAGAACAGCAGTCAAAACTTTCAGGGTGTCTTCATAATACCTTGGTTGTGTCTTAGAGTAATTCCAGTGTTCTATTAATCTGTCAGCTTCTAGGCAATAAAGTATACAGTAGGACCAGAGTATCCCATGGACATGTGTCATTGTCATATCTCATGCAACCATAGTCTGAGGTAATACTATGCAGGATGTCATGATGTTAGTTGGATGCTTTCTGAGTCCTAAGTTGGAAGTACTGGCTAAAGCTCTCTCTGATGCTATCAGGTCCAATATACTGCAGTAGTGATATAGACAGTCTATATGCTTGTTTTCTTCAATAGCCCATCTGACTCTAGTTAATGCTCTTTGGAACAACTTACTGATATCCCCTGGACCTTTTTCATGCCTATCCCAAATGTACCATTTCCATTTTATAATGGATTGGTACTATTTTTAATCAATCTCATGACTTGGGTTTGACTATACAGTTCATAATGGAACCTCTGGTCATATAATAATTTTCAGTCATATTATCAAGTCTTTAGTTTTTACTCAGGCCTTGTGGCAGGCTTAAAGCTGCTTTACAGAGAGTAATTATCAATTGCAGATGGCATGATCTCACTCCAGAACCCTAGGTAGCTTTATTAAGGCTATGAGAGACTCTACACTACATTTTTATCTATCTTAGATACTTCCAGCACCATGGGCTACAGTGACTTAAGTAATCAAATGGTGAGGGTCATGTATACTGAGGCATTAACAAGCTGCATACCCCTCTTTTGTTCTGGTTCCATTTAAAACTGAGAAGTAACCAAATCACTTGCTGAATGGGTCCAATCTATATTCTAAATTTTGCTATGAGCTCTCTCCAAAACTTAGTAGGTTTAAGTGTTGTTCTTTTTTTTTTAAAATAATACACAATGTATTTATTTATTTATTTATTTATGGCTGTGTTGGGTCTTCATTTCTGTGCATGGGCTTTCTCTAGTTGTGGCAAGTGGGGGTCACTCTTCATCGCGGTGCGCAGGCCTCTCACTATCGCGGCCTCTGTTGTTGCGGAGCACAGGCTCCAGACGCGCAGGCTCAGTAATTGTGGCTCACGGGCCCAGTTGCTCCATGGCATGTGGGATTTTCCCAGACCAGGGCTCGAACCTGTGTCGTCTGCATTGGCAGGCAGATTCTCAACCACTGCGCCACCAGGGAAGCCCAAGTGTTGTTCTTTGTTTGTAGAGGGTACAAAGCACAATATCTTTACCTTGGATGTTTCAGCATGCCCCAAAGAAACCCTCTCCCCCAAATTACCCAAAATGATAGCCCTCTGAATCTTTGTAAGATTTATTTCTCATCTTCTCATGTACACGTATTGTATGAGGACATCCAGATAATTTGTCACTTCTTGCTTACCAGGTCCAATTCATATAATATCATCAATAGAGTGGATTAATGTGTTCATCTGTGGGATGTCTACAATGAAGGTCCATTTGTACTATACAGAGTAAATATGTCCATGGGGGCACTATCATAAACCTAAACTACCGATCATGTCAGATGAATGCAAAATATTCCTGCTTCTCCTTCTCAATAGGGATTGGAAGGAATGTATTTGCAAATCAATAGCAACATGCCATGTGCTAGAAGTTGCACTGAATTTTTCTAGTTAATCACACTACCTGCAGCAGAAAGCAAATCTTGTGACTAAGGTTTGATTACTCTTATGGTAGCCAGACAACTCCATGATCCATCTAAGAGCATTCCTTACATCTCTTAAGTGCTTACATTATTTATGAAGCTAGTTGATACCTTTTCACGAATATCATAAATCACACTGTTTATAAAGTCTTAGAAAGTAGAGTACTTCAGCAAGCCAGGGATTTTCAATACCTCATTTTACTATCAATAATGCAGTGTTTACTTTCATCTGGCCAGCAAGTGATATGATATCTCCCAACCCCATCCTCAGAGTTTACTTCCTAAGACCTCTTCTGTTTCCAACTCACTTGATTTGGGTTCTCCTGCAAGCAGACCCGAGACAACAAGGATCTGAGTATTGTTTCTTTAGAAAGTGATACAATAAAATATTGGTAGGGTAGCAGGAAATAACAATGGGAAGGGGAAAAAATGGAGAAATAAAGTATGCATTATTGAACCAGTTACCACTGTGTGCACTGAAAGGTCAGTTTCTCTGTGGTAGTCTAGGGACAATCAAATATATGCCTCAGTTCTCCCAACTAAGGAACAAGAATTATGTGGTATTTATCCACCAAATTACTAATGTCATTGGATGAGGGTCTCTTCTGGGGGACTTATGCTCTATCACTCTGGTTTGCCTTGAATTTGGACCAGTGTACTTCTCAGCCCGGGAAAAAAAGAACACCTTTAGAAAAGGATTACAGGTATTTTTCAATAGGCTGTCTTCATCCTGTAAAGCATGGACCCGATACCGACAGTTTGTACTACTACCAGAGAATCCAGAAATTTGTACCTGGATAGCACACAGACTGATCATGTTTAGGGCTTGCTAGCAATAAAATAATTGACTAATTTGTATCATAAAAGGAAATGAAGGCCAGAAAGAATTAGAAAATCAGGGGAAGAAGAGATCATGTGACTAGATGCTATGATGTGAATAAAGGGACAGGAGTAATGGGAGGAATACTACAAAGAGAAGGTTATTATCACCCTCCAAATCACACAGAAAAATAGATACTTTGGGACTTCGAGTATATGTGACATCAGTATTACAGAGCTCTACAAATAACATTAGAGAATTGATAGAAATACAGGCTTTGCCTCCACAACCCCAGTTGCTTTTAATGTAACAATGTCAGCTATGAAACTCTATAAGACTGCTAGGGAAGCAGTATCCATCAGAGAGCACCAGGTTTATGCTTAGCAATCAGAGGCAGTTTTGTCAGGCAGAATTAATGAAGAGCATATTTTGGAGAAAGAACATTTTTATGTGATTACTTGTCTAGATTTATTTTTTTACATATTTTTTATTTGCTTTATTTTAAATCAACATTCCAGAAAGCACGATTAAATCCAGGAGGGAAGTGGTCAGATACTGGATTAATAGCTGGTAACTCTGTCAGAGAATATGTGAAATTACCTAAGAGAGGGCTGAATGAATCAAAAGACACATGGTTATTCTTTTAATCTAAATGCCTAGGCAAGAGGCAATGTTATAATTCCTCCTACAGCTGTTCCATCAATTATCTGTTCTATTCCTACATATTTCCAGTGAAAGGGAACAAATGACCTACCCATCACTGTAAGCATTTGATGTGTAGGTCCGTAACAAAAAAGATATAAAAATAGACTATATGAAATTGAAGAAATTGAATGTTAGGGTGACTTTAAAAAGTTCACAGACAAGCCATTGCATATGATATGGATGTAGCATAGTAAATAGCATTTACTTTTACAGATTTAGTGAAGGCACTGCATGCCATTAGGAAGGAAAGTAGAAATAGAACCATAGGCCCAGAAAAGCATAGATTGGGCTAAAAGAATAGCTATTTGTTCAGTGCTATTGAGGAAGAGAGCTCCTAATAGGGAATCAACTATATAGGTAGCCTGGGGTCAGAATGCAAATGGTTTTGAAAATCTAAGTGGTTTAGAATTCACTCTGTAGGAAATGAGGAGTCACTGATGGATTTTAAATAGAGGGGTGGCATGGTTAGAAGTAAGAGTGATGTTTAGGCTTAAGAGAAAGGAGAGAAAAGATGCAATGAGAGCATGTAATCACAAAATTATTTAGCGGTAGAATAAAGAGAGGAGGGCAGTCTGAATGAGATAAGGCAAATCTTTTGGAATAATTGTTTTGAACTTGTTATTTTCATTGATTTTTTAGATTATGAAATAAAGTCCACAAGGAACATTATGAATGTTACCCCATCATAGTCTACATACCATCTCTGACCTATGAAGATGGAATGATGGATGGTGGGGGGTTGGTACAGTGTAACTGAAAATTTCTTTCCCTGAAATCCATCACTGTCTTCTACCTCTGAAACATCCCAACCTTGATCATTATCCCTGCACTGTTAGTTGTTATATTAAAAGGCATATTTTAAAATATTCATAAAGGGAATATATTAAATATATTTTATTTCCCATGAATATGTTCTTCAGTCCAAAGCCTATTTCAATGCAGTTACCTCAAAAAGAGGGATAAGAAGACAGTAACAAAGAGTAAGTGACTATCTGGAGTTAAACTACTAAAGGCAAAATTTTTTGATTTAGAAAATGCTGTGTATAAGACTCTTTAATAAATGCTTTTCAAGGGTGACATCAGCATCAAGACAATGTGAGATGTTCCCTTTGTCTTTTCCCTTCCATCTACAAATAGCCATAACTCACATGTGTCTTTGTCCAACATGCATGGGCATCAGAGAATTCCACATATCTGTACACCTAAAATGTGGGTGGACTAGAAGACAGGAGGCAAAACCATGGAAACAACAGATGCAGTGCCTGTCATCTTGGACCCCCATTTGCAGCAGCTAAACCTGCAGCTCCAGAGAACCAGGAAGCATCAGGGGACAGAGCATACACAACACTGGCCTCCTGGCTGCAGAGGTATTTATGGTCACGGGGAACCAGATGGCAGTGGGACCTGCAATCTCATCCCTCCAGCCATGGAGGCACCTGCAAATCCAACCTCCCCCATCTGCAGTGGTGGTGCCCACAAACCTGACAACCCTGGTCAAAGCAGAGACACCCCTACCCTGGCTTTCCCTCCACATTCTCCCTTTTCTTGCAGTGGTGGAGCCTGTTACCCAGGAGACCCCAGATGGAGTGAAGGTGTCCACCATCCCAGTGCCCCAGGTGGCTACACCAGTAACACTAGCAGCAGCAAGACAATATGATTTCAGAGGTATAAGCAGTGATAAGGGTTCCAGACAACACCTCTGACAAAGATGGTAGAAAGTACCCATTCTGAAATATGGCCAGAGGCAACTCAGGTAAGACAAACTTAATTTGTGCTATACCGCCACCTACTGAAAAAGAAAGACCTCTAATTACTAGCATGATAAATTCTTAGAATTAAAAAAAAAAAAAAAAAAAGGGCTTCCCTGGTAGTACAGGAAGATCTCACAAACCCGTGAGCCATGGCTGCTGAGCCTGCACATCCGGAGCCTGTGCTCCGCAACGGGAGAGGTCACAACAGTGAGAGGCCCATGTACCGCCAAAAAAAAAAGGTTTACCCTAAGAAGAAAGGTGATTGCTACTTCAAATGTGCCAGCAGAGGTACAACTCATCAAGCATGAAGAGCCACAATAACATGGTATCACAAAAGGAAAATGACAATTCTCCAGAAACCAAACAAAGTCATGGAATATGATGATCTAACTAACCAAGAATTCAAAATAGCTGTCATATGGAAACTCAAAGAGCTACAGGAAAACTCAGAAAGGCAGTTCAATGAGCTCAGGAATAAAATTAATGAACAGAAGAAATACTTTACTAAAGATATTGAAACTCTAAAAATAACCAAATAAATTCTGGAGCTGGAGAACTCAATGAGATGGAAGAATGCATTAAAAAGCACTGGAAATAAAGCAGACCATATAGAAGAGAAAATTAGTGAGCTCTATGAAAACTATCCCACTCTGTTAGGAACAGCAATATTAGAATAATGGATAGCCAGAAGGAAAAGAGAGGGAGAAAGTAACAGTATATTTAAAGAAATAGTTTGATAATTTGATAAAACTATAAAGGAAGAGGAAAAACATGGGACTTGTTATGGCAAATGAAGATAAAATAGTCATTTTCTGCTGATACCATCTTGTCTATGAGAGGTTTTATACAAATCTCATGGTAACCACAAAACATAAATCTAGAGAAGAGACATGAAACGTAAGAGGAAACAGAAAAATCATATAAAACCATCAAACTAAATGGCAGACAAACACAAGGAAAAATAGACAATGCAGATATAGAGCAACCAGAAGATAAAATGAAGTACTACGACCTCACCTATCAATAATCACCTGAAATGTAAATGGATTGAATTAGCCAATCAAAAGACACAGAGTGACTGAATGGATTAAAAAAACAAGACCCAACTATATGTTCCTTCCAGGAGACTCATACCACCTCTAAAGAAAAACATAGGCTCACATTTAATGGATGAAAGATAGCACTCCAAGCAAATGGCAGTCAAAATAAAGTGAGTGTAGCCATACTCATTAGACTTTAAGCCAAAATAGACTTCAAGCTAAATAAGGTAACAAGAGACAAAGATGAACATTATATAATAATAAAGGAGACAATTCATCAAGAAGATATAACAGTTTATATGCACCAAACATAAAAGCACTAAAATATATAAAGCAATTATTAACAGAAATAAAGGGAGAAATTGTCAGTAACACAATAATTGTAGGGGACTTTTCGCAACCCACTTACATCAATGGATGGATCATGCAGATGGAAAGTCCACAGAAAACAGTGGCCTTAAATGAAAGATTAGATCAGATAGTTTTAAGAGATTTATACAGAAAATTTAATCCAAATGCAATAGAATACACATTCTTCTCAAGTGCACATGGAACATTATCAAGGATAGATCATATGCTGGAACACAAAACAAAGACAAATTATATAAAGGATGTTTTCAGATCATAATGAAATGAAACTAAAAATCACCTACAGGAAGAAAACTGGAAAAGTCACAAATAGGTGGAGACTGAACAACTATTGGGTTAAGAAAAAAATCAAAGGAGAAATAAAAAAATACCTGAAGAGAAATGAAAATATGACATCAAAATTTATAGGATGCATCAAAAGCAGTACTAAGATGGAAGCTTATTGTAATAGAGACCAACCTCAAAAAATAAGAAAAATCTCAGACAATCTTACCATACACCTAAAGGAACTAGAAAGAGAAGAACAAATGAAGCCCAAAGTCAGTAGAAGGAAGGAAATAATAAATATCAGAGTGCAATTAGAGACAACACACCCACACACACACAAATTGCAGGCCAATATCTTGTATGACATAGGTATAAACATCCTCAATAAAGTATAGGAAAACAGAATTCAGCAATACATTAAAAGGATCATACACCATGATCAAATGGGATTTATCCTAGGGATGCAAGGATAGTTCAACATCTGCAAAGTCAATCAACATGATACACCACATTAAGAAAATTAAGGATAAAAACAATATCACTTCAACCAATGCTGAAAAAGCATTTGACCAGATTCAAATGCCCATTTGTGATACTCAGTAAAATGGGTATAAAAGGAACTTAACATAATAAAGGTCATATATGAAAAACACACAGGCAACATCACACTTAGTGCAAAACTGAAAGCTATCCATCCAAGATCTGGAACAAGACAAGAATGCCCACTCTTGCCACTTTCATTAAACATAGTATTGGAAGTCCTAACCAGAGCAATTAGGCAAGAAAAATAAAGGGCATTTAAATCAGAAAGTCAAACTGTCACTATTTGCAAGTGACATGATTTTATATATAGAAAACTTTAAAGACTCCACCAAAAATACTATCAGAAATAATAAACAAATACAGTAAGTTTCAGGGTAAGGAAACCAATATACTAATACCTGTTTCATTTCTATACACTAATAAACTAGCAGAAGGAAGTTAACAATCCCATTTACAATTGCAACAAAAAGAATACCTTGGAGTAAATATAACCAAGGAGGTAAAAGACCTGTACACAGAAAACTATAAGACATTGCTGAAAGAAACTGAAGATGACACAAAGAAATGTAAAGATATATCATGCTCATGGATTAGAAGAATATTGTTAAAATGTTCATATTACCTAAAGCAATATATAGATTCAATGCAATCCCTATCAAATTTCAAAGACAATCTTCACAGAACCAGAACAAAAAAACTTTAAATTTATATGGAACCACAAAAGAACCCAAATAGTCAAAGCAATCCTGAGGGAAAAAAAGCCAGAGGTATAACACACCCTGATTTCAAATTATATTACAGAGTTATACTAATCAAAAGAGCATGGTATTGGCAGACACATAGATCAGTGAAACAGAATTGAGGGCCCAGAAATAAACCTAGATATATATATGAACAATTTATAACAAAGGAGCAAAGTACACAAAAGGAGAAATGATAGTCTCTTTAATAAATGATTGGGAAAGCTGGACAGCCATGTTCAAAAGAATGGAACTGGACCACTATCTCATACTACACAAAAAATTTAACTCAAAGTGAATTAAAGACTTGAATGTAAGACCTGTAACCATAAAGCTCCTAGAAGAAAACATAGGCAGTACATTCTGACATTGATCTAGCAATATCATTCTGGGTATGTCTTCTCTGGCAAGGAAAACAAAAGCAAAAATAAATAAATGGGACTACAAACTGAAAAGCTTGTGCACAGCAAAGAAAACCATCAACAAAATGAATCAACAACCTAATTAAAAGACATTTGGGAAAAGATATTTGCAAATCATATCTGAAAGGGACTTGATAGCCTAAATATATAAATAACAAATACCAAAAACAATTTTTTAATGGGTAGAGAAACTGAATAGATATTTTTCCAAAGAAGAAATACAGGTGGCCAACCCTACAGATGGCTGGACATCACAAATTTTTAGGGAAACTCAAATCAAAACCACAATGAAATAACCCCTTACCCCCTTTAGAATGACTATTATCAAAAAGGCCAGAAATAACAAGTGTTGGAGAAGTTGTGGAGAAAAGTTAATCCTCATACACTGCTGGTGGGAATATAAATTGGTGCAGCCGCCTGTGCTGTGGAGTTTCCTCACAAAATTAAGAATAGAGCCACCATATTACCCAGCTCTTTCACTCCTGGATATTTATCCAAAGAATACAAGAACACAAATTCAAAAAAAATATGCACTCTTACGTTCATTGCAGCACTATTTACAATAGCCAAGATGTGAAAACAACCTAAGTGGGTGACAGATGAATGGATAAAATAAATGTGGTATATATACACAATGTAACACTACTCAGCCATAAGAACGATGAAATCTTGCCATTTGTGACAACATGGATGGGCCTCAGGCTAAATGAAGTAAGTCAGATGAAGAAAGATAAATACACATGATATCACTCATAGGTGAAATTTGTTCTTAAAAAAAAGATGAACGAACCAAAACAAAAACAGATACCGAGAACAAAGTAGTGGTTACCAGAGGAAAAGGTGGTAGGGGGAAGGTGAAATGGGTAAAGGGGATCAACTGTATGGGAAGGGATGGAGACTAAATCGGTGGTGAGCACACTGTAATTTATACAGAGGTTAAAATATAATATTGTATACATGAAACTTATATAATGTTATAAACCAAAAAAATCTGAAAACAAAAATAAACTAATGCTTTTGACCATGTTAGATTGTGGTCATTGTGATTTTGCGTGTTTAGGCACATGGTTATTTAAGTCAATTAGTCAACTCATGGACTATGCCATGAGTATGCAGTAAGCTATTTTATCTGAGAATGATTTTTCATGTATTTATCATAACAGTAATTGCACATGCTATTTCAATATCTTAATGATTCTAATTTATATATCCTGTAATATACTATATTACATATATACACTATATAATATACTATATTATATAGTATACTACTATACCACTATATATACTATACTAATTGCTTTGATTTGTTATTAGATACTATGATAATCCTGTTTTTTGAAAATTGGGTCTGTTGGCATAGTATAATGTAAAAACATTTTTTATTCATGTTTTTCCCCAGAAACTAAAGAGTTTATGACCAAGAACAAAAACAAACTTCAAATGAAATATAATACATATTTTCAATAAATATAACTTGTACTTTGTATTATAACCATAGAAGTTATACCAATTCAGCAGCCTATGTGCCTAATAAAGTAACAGTTTATCATTATCACTGTCTTTTGAAACATCGTATGTAGGCCAGTAAACATTGTCAACTCTTTCATCTAATGCAAAAGGTTATATAACTGTAGATTTAAACAGAATTTATGCAAGGAAACTACGAAAATCCTCTGATCCGACTCCTGGTTGATTTGTCCTCGGTACAAGATGCAGTCCGAATATCCTGGTTTTATTCCCACATTTTCTTTTAGTTCCTCTTCCCCTCTTCCCATCCATAATCTCTTTCAAGATAAAGATATTGCAAACATGGAAGAGTGAACACTAGTTATTAAATTTTCATCTACTAAGCAGGATAAGGTTATACAGAAGGGTATATTTTTAGGTGAGGTGATAAAGGGAAGATCTCTCTGAAGAGGTGAGGTTAAGAGACATGTAACTAAGGAGGAATACTATGGGAGTGTCCTAGAGTAGACTATTTTCAGCAGTCTGAAGAACAAATGCAAAGACTCTAATGACAGGGCATGCCTTGTCTGTTTACGGAGCTGCAAGATGGCTGGTGACTCTGGAGAAAAGTAACCCAGTGGGAGAGTTAAAGGATGAGAAGCTAGATTATGTAGGGTGCAGTAGTCAATAGGAAGGACTTTTTATTCCCAGTGTGCTGGAAGTTTGAGAGGCAGGACTAAGAAGGAGAATAATATGATCTAATTGGCATTTGAAAAGATGCATTCTGGTTGTTGTGTGAAAAACTGATTGATTGTAAAGAACTGAAGTGGGAGCATGGAGATCAATTAAAAGGTTATTGCTCAAGCCTGCATGAGATGCTTTGGGTGGCTAGGCTGGTAGGATATGACATGTGGAGAAAGAATTAGATTTAAGATTTATTGTAAAATTTAATGAAACAAGATTTGCTAATAGGCTATGCTAAGACATGAGAAAAAGATGATAAGAATAACTCCAAGTTTTGAGGTGTGAGCGGCTTGAAAAATGACAGTGCCATTTACTGAGTTAGGAAACACTGGGAAAGTACATACAGGTTAAGTTCATGATGTCTCTTCAACATCCAAGACAGTTAGATGTATGATTCTGGAGTGCAGGGAGGAGACTTCCACAATAGATGTTTGAGGGATAGCAACATATCTGGGGTAGACTGAGGAGATATTGCAACAAGGGCCTTAAATGGAGAGAGGAGAGAAGAGAAAGGAGGTGAGGACTGAATTCTGGGAGATGCTGAACTTAACAGGTGGGGGGGTGTCTTAAAGATGGGAAGGGCTTATCAGGGTAGGATGAGAATAAAATCTCAGTGAGATATGAGAAAAATCAAGAGCATTTTGTATCCCAGTGTTTCGATATTCATTTCACCCTTACAGCCACTCTGGATAAGAGAATAGATAGCTATTTCATTTTTACCTATTGGGTAAATACTTGAGATTCACAAAGGTTAGACACATCCATTATTATAAAGTTAGTAAGTAGTAAAAACATGCCTAGAACAATGTGTCTTCTGAGGCCTAGACCAAAAACCTCAACTGAAAAGAAAAATGTCTTAAAATAAAATTTAAAATCCTATGAGTAGTTTTTTTTAAACAGAGAAAATTATTTTGTCACACACCTCAGTAAAAGCTTAAATTTATAGCCTTTGAAGAAAGTACTTAAATTTTATCGATGACAGATGCCTTTCCCAGAAGGGAGAAGGAAGCCTATAGCTCATCTTTTTATTCCAGGGCCAATGTGTCTGAAACATTCTAGTATAAAAAGTGGCTGTCCTATAATATAAACTAGCATAATTAATAGAGTAGACAAAAGCAGGATTCCTTCTTTCATAGAGGAAATTCCACAGGGGCCTAGTAGAATAGTAATGTTAAATATTTCTTAAAATATGTGTAGGTCAATAGATTTCCCAACATATATATCCAGATTTGATAAAGATCAAAAGGAGAATTTACCAAACAAAATCAACTAAAAAAAGTAAAATTAAGTAACATTTTTTTCTTGCCATCATTAGTCTCGTCTAAAATATCAAAATATGAAAAATAGAGTTCTTTTATTATCGTTTTGAATTATATTTAAAATTTAATCAGATACTTAATTCTTTAATATGAAAAATGGGACAATTAGAAATATAACAACTCACTACCACTCATCTCATCTGCAAATCTGTTAGTGTTGTTTCATATTTTGTATTATTATGCCTATAATGTTCATATTTTTAAAATATAACTTTGATTTTTCTATAATTAAATGAATATGGTATTTACACCACTGTTTCAAAGCTTATGCATTCCTGACTTTATCTTAGATTGTCTGCATTTTGCTAAGAACAAAAAATGCTGCTGTGCTTAGTTTCTGCAGTTTTAGAATTTCTAAACGTTGTGTCAGTATTTGAGCAAAAATGATTTGTTTTTCGTAGGCAACACATTTATTCTTTCAACAGCTGCAAAACTGGGTTCATTTTCTCTGTGCTCTGAATGGTATATATAAGAAGCCCAAATCTAGTGTTTGAGATTTTTTCTTTCTCCAGCTGGGATGTCTCTTTTTCTTTAAACATCTCTGGGATGTTTCTTTTTCTTTAAAGGTCAAAAAATTAGCTATATATGTCAGATTTTTTAGACCTCAATTTTTTTTGTTATAAAAAGTGCTATTTCCCACTGTAAATGAAAATGTTTCCTCATTAGAGGCAAATACTTCTAGCAGCTTAGGGTTTAATCCTTCTTGATTCCTAATATATTATTTCTACAATTTGTCAGTACCTCAAATCCTTATACTGTATTGGTATTTTCTGTCTTTACTAGCTACCTTATTTAAATTGTTATTTTATTCTGAATTCTTTGTAATTTTTATTAAGATGTCCTGGGTACCACTTCTGGAAATGTGTTGCAAGTACATAGTTCAGAGTGAATTAGGTTACAGCATACCCTTCTAAAATTAGATATTAAAAAGTCAGTAGGGTCATCATTGGATAAATTGTACACCAGTGGTCAATCAATAAATATCATGTTAAGCTTCAAAGTTAGTGAGCAAAGAAAAAAACAGGGTTTTCCTTCCTGGTTATTGTTGCACTATTTCCAAGAATAACTAATTTACATATCTAACATGTACATGGAAAACAATTGTGAATTTCTACAATATTCCCAGTTTTGGAAAGTAAATAATTATAATTCTTTTGCTGTCTTAAAACAGTATGAGTTTAAGTTATGTATGTGTGCTAGCATGTGTGTATGAACACTTATCTATGCATACTCAGTGAAAATGGGATATGGACAGTGGAACCTTGGGGAAAAAACTAAATTACTTCCAGAACCATCGGCTCCAGATCCCTAAATTGAATGAGTAAGCAGAGCAAGTTCATAACACAGGTGAAATTCTCACAGATACAGCTTCTACTAAAGTGTAAAAACACTAGAATATATAAACATAGTTTTTTATTACCTTTTCTCTATAAATTAATTGGTTCCTTTAGGATCATTTTTTGTGTGTACCTTTTCTCTATAAATTAATTGGTTCCTTTAGGATCATTTTGTGTGTGTATGTTTGTATTGTCTTCATTCTTCCTTTGTTCTGGTAACCCTAAATATTTCTTCATCAGATTATTCAATTATAATCGATAGCATCTCTTTTTTTTTTTTTTTTTTTTTTTTTTTTT
>NW_006796479.1:425251-430528 GCF_000442215.2 Lipotes vexillifer | reverse complement strand
TTTTTTTTTTTTTTTTTTTTTTTTTTTTTTTTACTATAATTGAACTCTACCCTGGATGAGTGGGAAGGAGTATAAGCTTGTAGGCTTCCTCATAACGTTCAGACAGGCTGTCCACACATCAGATTCCAGATGAAGAAAAATCCTATAACCCTCACTCACAGAACCTCAAGCTCCTAATGTTTAGGTTGATCATGTTCATGAGAAGGTATTTTTACAGATTCAATCATTATTGCTAGTGTAAGTACCAGACACTATTGCTTTATGTAAAGGAGTTATGGAATTGATGAGACTGAATCTTACAGCATATCTATAGGAAGTTCATTTATTCTCTTAATGCTATGGTGAATGAAACTTTTAATTTCCTTTTCAGTTTGTTTATTGCTAGCATGTAGAAACAATTTTGTATTGATTTTCACCACGAAACATTCCTTAAATTGTTTCAGTTCTTAGTTTTGTTGTGAATTCCTTTGGATTTCCTACATCAAGAATCATGCAGTTTGAAAATAAAGACAGGATTACTTATTTTCTAAAGCAGGTAACATTAATTTCTTTCTTAATTTCTCTCTTTTTGATTTCCTTATTTCATTTGATCAAATTTCTAGGACACTGTAGAGTAGAAGTAGTGAAAAGTCTTCAAGAAAAAAGCATTCAAGTTTTTACCATTAAGTTTCATGTAAACTGTATGTTTATGGTAGGTGTTTTTCTTTATTGGGTTTAGGGAGTTGATTTCTAGTCTTCATTTGGTGAGAATGTTTATCATTAATGGATGTGGATTTTGTCAATTTCTTTTGTTGCATCTATTGAAATGATCGTGTGGTTTTTATGTTTACCCTATTAATGTGAAGTATTGCATTAATTTTCAGATGTTAATTTGCATTCCTGGACTAAACTGTTTGATCATGCTGTTTAACCTTTTATATATTGCTGAATCATTTGTTCTTACTTTGAGAATACTTGTGTCCATGCTTATGAGATACTGATCAATAATTTGTGTAATATCTGTCTAGTTTTTGGTATCAGATTAATACTGGCTTTGAGGAATGAATTGGAAAACATTTTCCTCCTCTATTTTCTAAAGAATCTGTGAAGGATTCTGTTTGTGTTTTTGGTAGAACTCAACAGAAAGACCATCTGCTTTCAGCCTTTTGTAAAAAAAACAAAAATTAACAAAAACAAAAAATTGATTTTTACTTTTAATAGGTCTATTTAAGTTCTTTCATCAGTTTTGTAATTTACATTGTTCTATATTTCTTTCATCTAATTTCTTTCATCTAATTTTTTGGCAAAATGTTATTGACAAAAATCCTCCAATTAATGTAACATTAGTACTGATGCCCCCCACCCCTCAATTCGATTTTGGCATTTGTTTCATTTGCCTTATTTACTTGGTAAGCAGAGAATTTGTTGAATCTCTCACTACTTCATTATATAAATCAGCTTAACTACGTAACATTTTAAAAGTTTTATGATAGTGGTATAAGATTCAGTGAAGGAATGTACGGCAGATGGCCATCTCAATGCTGGTAGTACATAGAGTAGGGGTAAATTTTAACCAGATGGGTATATAGTATGAGGAGAAGTAAAGACCAGAGAAGAGGTCTCTAAAGTAGATTGAGAAAATACATATAACCTTAGCTAATGTATTTATTTAAAACTAAGCAATTTTTTCCCAAAGTTCATTCCCACTGCTGGTGGGGGAAAATAGACTTAAAGTTAATTCACTATCATCCAACTAAAATAACAGTATATTTATAAATAAATACCACTTTAATCAATTTAAAATCTAATCTGTCTCTATAAAAAGACTGTTCATCTCTTTCCTATGGTGTTCAGGCCATTTTTTATGCCAAGGATACAAGAATAAACTTACATATTCTCATTGCACTGGTCCTGGGTTCCTCTTGCATATATTGCCTCTTTATGCTATCTTTTAATTGAAAAATCTTTTGAGATATTAACTTTAGACATCAGCCCCTGTATCCAATACACCGATTTCTCAAGTATCCAGAGTTGGTGCACCTCATGGAAAGGTATCTTAGTCATTAAAAAAGAAACCACTAGGATCTGAACTTTATCTGAACTTAGATCCCATTAGCACTACTAATAATTTGAGTCTCTACTCTGGCCCTTGGCTTAGGCTTTCACTTGCCATTTATACTAGTAGAGTATGTTACTCTTTCTTACATTTGTGCAACCAGGTTAGCTGACCTCCAATCCAGATACCTGCTACAACATACACTGGCTTTATGCAAGTTTTCTGAATTCTTTCTAAACCATATAACAAAGAGTGAGTTTCATCACTTCTATTCAACATAGTATTAAGAAGTGTTACGCAGTGCAACTAGGTAAGTAAAAGGCATCCAAATTGGAAAGGAAGAAGTAAAACTCACCATTTGCAGATGATATTATACATAGAAAACTCTAAAGACTCCATCAAAAGACTCATAACTAATAAAATAATTCAGTAAAGACAGATGGTAGCCAAAATGGTGGAGAAAGACCCTGAACTCAACTCCTCCCACAGACACATCAAAATTACAACTACTTACAAAGCAATTATCTACGATAATAACATGAAGACTAACAGAAAAGTCTTTCCACAATTAGACATGAAGAAGGAACCACAGTGATATGGGTAAGGGGCAGAGACACAATATAGTCAGGTCCTACAACCCCAGGGTAAGCAAGCCACAGAGAGGAGGAATATCACAATTGTAGAGGTCCTCCTCAAAGAGTGAGGTGTCTGAGTTCCACATCAGGCTCGCCCTGTTCTGGGAAGATGTGCTCTCAGAAAGTCTGGCTTTGAAAACCAGTGGAGCTTATGTTTGGGACAGCAGGCAAGCAATAGGAAACGAGACTCAGCTTTTAAAGGATATGCACAAAATCTCATACACTCTGTGTCCTGGCAGAGGTGGAGTAGTTTAAAATGATCCTAGGTTAGATTCAGTTGATCTTGGAGAGCCTCCTGGAGAGGCAGGAGGCAACTGGGAATCCTTCTGGGAACAGAGATACTAGTGGCAGCCATTTTGAGAAACTCATTCTACTGCTATAACAGTGGTTCCGGTAAGTGCCATACTGGAATCCTCCCTATACTTCCTTAGCTCTGGAGGCTCACTCATCACTAGTGTTGTTATCAGCCCTAAAACTCCTGAGCCATGTAGAAAGCCACACAAGGACCTGACATCAGCAGGCTGGCACCAGCCTTGAGCCACCTGGGCTGTGTAGCCAGCTAAACAGGGATCTGGCTCTGCCCTCCAGTGGGCCAGCAGCCACCCCAGGACTCCCTGTAATGTACAGCCAGCCATGTGAGAAGCCTACCCTGCACTCCCAGAGGGCTCTCTGCCACCACACAAGGCACAGACTTACAGCCATCTGGGCTTGGAACCAGTTCTGTCTACCAGTTCACCCACAGTAGTCAGTCCACCACAACAGAGGGGTGCACAAGCCCACATATGGGGCACCTAGAGTAAACAGCTCTGGTGACCAGAGGGAAGTGTGCTGCCGGGCCCTTCGGACATCTCCTACATAAGGCCAATTCTCCAAGATTGGGAAATGTAACCAATCTACGTAACATATACAAATAAATACAGAGAATTAGGCAAAATGAGGAAACAATGTTCCAAATTAAGGAAAAGATAAAACCTCAGGTAAAGAATTAAGTGGAGGAAAGCAATCTATCTGATAAAGAGTTCAAGGTAATCATCACAAAGATGCTCACTGAACTCAGGAGAAGAATGGATGAAAATGGTGAGAATTTTTAACAGAGTTAGAAAATATAAAGAACTGCCAAACAGAGCTGAAGAACTGAAATAAAAAATACACTAAGAGGAATCAGTAGTAGATTAGATGATACAGAGAAACTGGTTAGTGATCTGGAAGACACAAGCTGTTCACTCAGCTTGTTCACTCAAGCAGAACAGAAAAGAATTTTAAAAAATGAGGATGGTTTAAGAGACATCTGGGACAACATCAAGCCTAATAGCATTTGTATTATAGGAGGAAAGAGAAGAGAGAGAAAGGGGCAGAGAACTTATCTGAAGAAATAATAGCTGAAAAATTCCCAAACCTGAAGAAAAAGACATCCAAGTCCAAGAAGCAGAGAGTCCCAAACAACATGAACCCAAATTAGGCCACACCAAGACACATTGTAATTAAAATGCCAAAAATTAGAATCTTAAAAGCAAGAGTAAAATAATGAGTTACATATAAGGGAACTCCCATAAGGCTACTAGCTGACTTTTCAGCAGAAAATTTGCAGGTCAGAAAGGGGTGGCACAATATACTCAAAGTGATGAAAGGGAAAATCCTACAACCAAGAATATTCTACCCACCAAGGTTATCATTCAGATTTGAAGTAGAGATAAACAGTTTTATGGATAAGCAAAAGCTAAAAAGTTTAGCACTACTAAAATGGCCTTACAAGAAATGATAAAAGGATTTCTCTAAGTGGAAAAAATTTACATCTAGAAATCTGAAAGTTATAAAAAACAATCTCACTGGTAAAGACAAACATGCAGTAAAGGTGGAAGACCAACTAATTATAAAACTAATAGAAAGGTTAAAGGACAAAAGTATTACAATTATCTATATTTCCACTGAGTACATAAGGAATGCACATACACAAAAAGATGTAAAATATGACATCAAAAAACAGACTTGGGAGGAATAAAAATGTAAGGTGGTTAGAATGTGTTCAAACTTGAAATCATTAACTTAAAATAATCATATCTATTTTTTTGTACACATACCTCACGGTAACCACCATCCAAAACCTATAATAGATACATACACACAACAAGAGAAAGGAATCCAAATGTAACACTAAAGGTAGCCATTAAATCACAAGAACAAAAGAAGGAACAAAATAACCTACAAAAACCCCTCAGAAAATGATGAACAAAATGGCAATAAGTATATACTCTCAATAAATAAACATAAATGGATTAAGTCTAATCAAAAGCTAGTGACTGACTGAAAAATGACTCATATATATGCTGCCTTAAGAGAATTATTTCAGATCTAAAGACACACAGACTGAAAGAGAGTGGATAAAAAGAGGTATTACATGCCAAAGGAAATGAAAACTGGGTAGCAAATCTTCTATAAAAATATTCTTTAAAACAAAGGCTAGGGCTTCCCTGGTGGTGCAGTGGTTCAGAGTCCACCTGCCGATGCAGGGGACACGGGTTCGTGCCCCAGTCTGGGAAGATCCCACATGCCATGGAGCGGCTGGGCCCGTGAGCCTGCGCGTCCGGAGCCTGTGCTCCGCAACGGGAA
>NW_006796479.1:413083-425236 GCF_000442215.2 Lipotes vexillifer | reverse complement strand
CAACAAAAAAAAAAAAAAAAAAAAAAAAAAAAAAAGGCTAATAAAGGACAAAGGATATTACATAATGATAAAGGATCAATACAACAAGAAGATATGACAATTATAAATATGTAATGCAACCACATAGGAACATCTACATACATAAAGCAAATATGCACATAAAGGGAGAAATTGACAATACAGTGATAGTAAGGGACTTTAACATCCTACTTACATCAATGGACAGATCATGCAGACAAAAAAATAAATCAGTGAGGAAACGCTGGCCTTAAATGTTGCAGTAGGTCAGATATAAATATACCATAGGTAAAATTAATAGATATATTTCACCGAAGACAGGAGGATACACATTATGTTCAAGTGCACATGGAACATTATTCAGGATAGATCATATTTTAGGCTACAAAATATCTCAGTAAATTTAAGAAGATTGAAATGTCAAGCATATCTTCTAACCACAACAGTATTAGACTACATATTAACTACATGGAAAAAAAACTGCAAAAAAACACAAACATATGGTATCTAAACAACATGCTACTAAACAACTAATGGGTCACTGAAGAAACAAAAGTTAATAAATACCTGGAGACAAATGAAGAAAAAAACCACAACAATCCAAAACCTATGGGACACAGCAAAAGCAGTTCTAAGAGGGAAGTTTATAGTGATACAAGCATACCTCAGGAAACACAAATCTGAAATAAACTATTTTACCTCTAAAGAAACTAGAAAAAGGACAAATAAAACCCAGTGTTAGAAGAAGGAAAGAAATAAAGATCAGAGCAGAAATAAGAGACTTAATAAAATAGAGAAAAAATTAAAACTAAGAACTGTTACTTCAGAAAAATTAATAAAGCTTTATCAAAACCCATTAAGAAAAAGGAGGTTCAACTAAAATCAGAAGTAAGTTACAACCAACACTACAGAAAAACAAATGATAAGAGATTACTAAGAACAATTATATGCTAATTAAATGAACAACCTATAAGAAATAGATACATTCCTAGAAACATAAAATCTCCCAAAAGTCAATCAGGAAGAAAGAGTAAACATAAACAAATTTACCAGTAATGAAATTGAACCAGTTCAAACAAACAAACAAAAAAACTCCCAAACCAAAGTTCAGGACCAGATGACTTCACAGGTGAATTCTACAAAACATTTAAAGAAAAGTTAATACCTGTCTCTCTCAAACTATTCCAAAATAATCTAAGAAGGAATCCTTCCAAACTCATTCTACTAGGCCAGCATAATGCTCATCCCAAAACCAGACACCACCCACCCACACAAATTACATGCCAATATCCCTGATGAACAGAGATGCAAAAATCTTCAACAAAATATTAGTAAACTGAATTCAACAATACATTAAAAGGATCATCCACACCACATTCAAGTAGAATTTATCCCAGAGAGACAAGGAAGGTTCAATATGTGCAAATCAACCTGATATACCACATTCACAAACGGAATAAAATTTATATGATCATCTCAATAGATGCAGAAAAAGTTTGAAAAAATACTTCATTTATGGTAAAAACTCTCAACAATGTGGGTGTAGAGGAAATACACCTCAGCATAACAAAAGCCACATATGTCATTCTCATAGCCCACATCACATTAGACAGTGAAAACCTGAAAGCATTTTCTCTAAGGTCAGGAACAAGACAAGGATGGCCATTCTTGCCACTTTTATTCAACATAGTATTGGAAGTCTTAGCCAGAGCAACTCAGCAAGGAAAAGACTGCAACCTAGAAAAAAGAAATAAAAATTGGAAAAGGGTAGTAAAACTGTAATCTGTGAACAACATGATTTTATATATATATAGAAAACCATAAAGTCTCCATCCCAAAACTGCTAGAACTCAAATTCAGTAAAGTTGCAGAGTACAAAGTTAATAATGCAAAAATCTGTTGCATTTTATATACTAACTACTAAAAACAAACTATCAGAGAAATTGAGAAAACAATCCCATTTACAATTGCATCAAGAAGAGTAAAATACCTAGGAATAAATCTAACCAAAGAGGTAAAATACTTGGACTTGGAAAACTGATACTGATGAAAGAAATTAGAGATGACATAAACAAATGTAAAGATATACTGTACTCATGGATTAAAAGAATATGGGGGCTTCCCTGGTGGCGCAGTGGTTGAGAGTCGGCCTGCCGATGCAGGGAACATGGGTTCGTGCCCCGGTCTGGGAAGATCCCACACGCTGTGGAGCGGCTGGGCCTGTGAGCTATGGCCGCTGGGCCCGTGTGTCCGGAGCCTGTGCTCCACAGCAGGAGAGGCCGCAACAGTGAGAGGCCCGCATACCGCAAAACAAGCAAACAAACAAAAAATGAATATGGGTAAGATGACCATACTCCTCAAGGCAATCTACAAATTCAATGCAATCCCTATCAAAATACCAAAGGCATTTCTCACAGAACTGGAATAATTCTAAGATTTATATCCAAATACAGAAGACCCCAAAAAGCCAAAGCAATCTTGAGAAGGAAGAAAAAATCTCCTCCCTAATTTCAAACTATATTAAAAATCTCCAGTAATCAAAACAGTAGGGTACTGACAAAAAAAGGAACAGAATAGAGGGTTTAGAATAAACCCATACTTTTATGGTCAATTAATTTACAACAAAGGAGGCAAGATTATACAATGGGGAAAAGATGGACATTTCAATTAATGGTGCTGGGAAAATGAACAGCTACATGCAAAATAATCTAACTAGACTAGTTTCTCACAGCATTTACAAAAATAAACTCAAAATAGATTAAAAACATAAATGTAAGACCTGAAACCATAAAACTCCTACTAGAAAACCTAGGCAGTATGCTCTTTGACATTGATCTTAGCAATAATTTTTTTGGATTTGTCTCCTCTGTCAAGGGACAAAAGCAAAAATAAAGACATGGGCCATGTCAAACTAGGAAGCTTTTGCACAGTAAAGGAAACTGAACAAAATTAAAAGGCCCCCTACTGAATAGAAGATATTTGTGAAAGATACATTCTATAAGGGGTTAATAACTGAAATATACAAAGAACTTGTACAAATTAAAGTAAGGATTAAAAAAACAGGCAGGAGACCTGAATAGACATTTTTCTAAAGATAACATACAGATGTCCAACAGCAACATGAAAAACATGCTCAACATCACTAATTGTCAAGGAAATGTAAATCAAAACCACAATGAGAGGGCTTCCCTGGTGGCGCAGTGGTTGAGAGTCCACCTGCCGATGCAGGGCACAGTGATTCATGCCCTGGTCGTGCCCTGGTCTGGGAAGATCCCACATGCCGTGGAGCGGCTGGGCCCGTGAGCCATGGCTGCTGAGCCTGCGCATCCAACAAGAGTTGCCAAGGAGGTATAGAAAAAGGAACCATCACATACTGTTTGTGGTATTGTAAATTGGTGCAGCCACTATAAAAAACAGTAAGGTGTTTCCTCAAAAAAACTAAAAATAGACCTAACATATAATCTAGTAATTTCACTTATGGGTATTTACCCCAAGAAAACAAAAACATTAATTCAAAAGATATGCACATGCAAATGTTTATTGTGGCTTTATTTACAATAGCCAAGATATGGAAGCAACCTGTGTTCATCTACAGATGAATGGATAAAGAGGTAGTATATATATGAAATGGAATACATTCAGTCATAAAAAAAGAATGAAATCTTGCCATTTGTGACAACATGGATGGACCGCAAAGGTATTATGCTATGTAAAATAAGTCAAAGACAAATACCAAATGATCTCAGTTATATGTAGAATATAAAACAAAAACAAAACAACCAAGCTCATAGATACTGAGGACTGGTGATTGGAAAGGGATGGGGGTAGAAGAAATGGGTGAAGGGGGTCAAAAAGTACAAACTTCCAGTCATAAAATGTCATGGGAATATAATGTACAATATGGTGACTACAGTTAATAATACCATAGTGCATATTTGAAAGTTGCTAAGAAAGTTGATCTTAAAGTTCTCATCACAAGAAAAAATGTGTAACTATGTAAGGTGATGTTAACTGGACTTAGTGATCATATCAAAGTGTATACAAATATTGAATCATTATGTTGTACACATAAAATGTAATGTTATGTCATTTATAACTCAATTCGAAATTTAAAAAATTAAAATATAAATAAAATAGGGTGAGTTTGGGGAGGGTAAAAGGTTCTTATTTCTGATTGCTTATCTTCCTAAACATACTAGGTCACTTTCTAAACATGACATACAGCCAGTTCAAGTGACTTACTTCTACACATGCTTTGCTTTGCCATCATTTTTAGTTTTTATTATCAACATAACATGCATATATTGGTTCATCATTTCCCTGAAGATTTTTAAAGGTCTGGTAGGGGAAGCATTCACTCTTTTGAAATTTTACCTTAGTCTACATCATGAACTATGATCCCTCGATATCCAGGAGGGATTTGTTCTAGGACCCCCCCCCCCACCAGATATCAAAATCCACAGATGCTCTAGTCCCTTGTATAAAATGGTTTCTCTAGGTTATTTATAATACCTAATACAATGTAAATGCTATGTAAATGGTCCAGTGTGCAGCAAATTCAAATTTTGCTTTTTGGAACTTTCTAGAATTTAAAAAAATATTTTCAATCAGTGGTTGCTTGAATTCATGGATGCAGGGCCCACAGGTACGAAGGGTTGACTGTATCTGTTATTTGACCACTTCCTTCTCCCTGGGACTTATCCTTAGTAGGTGGGCATTAGTTTCCTCAAGGGAAATAAGATTTACCTTCTCCTCGGTTCTCAATTTCATTCCCTACTTAAAAAAAAAAAGTTAATTTTCTTCCTTTTATTTGAGGTGCAACTGGCATAATTTTCTCTGGAACACTAAGATCAAAGTTCTAAATGAGGGCAAAGCTCTCAGAGAAATAAAAACAAAATATTCCCAGAGAAAAACATCAGTTTAGAGGTATTTCAAAATATTCTTATTTAAAAATAACCTAACCGGGCTTCCCTGCTTGCACAGAGGTTGAGAGTCCGCCTGCCGATGCAGGGGACACAGGTTCGTGCCTCGGCCTGGGAGGATCCCACATGCCGTGGAGCGGCTGGGCCTGTGAGCCATGGCCACTGAGCCTGCGCGTCCGGAGCCTGTGCTCCGCAATGAGAGAGGCCACAACAGTGAGAGGCCCGCGTACCGCAAAACAAAAACAAAAACAAAAAACAAAAACCTAACCATTGTATGAAATAAAAATCACCATTTTTTGAGAGCTTATTCTTAGCTACACTCTAATAGAGGGATTTACATAAACTTTAATTTCCATTCTCAGGTAAAACATTAACTCAAACATTCTTAGTAAATTTGTAGCTATGCTATTATGGGATATACAATCAAAGTTTATGCACCTATTCACTATTAAAGATGAAAGCTACCGTGGTACACAACACACACGCACCCACCCCATGAACAAGAACTGTTTTCCAGAAGTTAATGGTCAGATGTTTTAACAATAAAGTAGAATTCAAAAGGGAGATTATATTATTTCACAAAGTGTTCTGAATATTTGGCAAAGGGTAATGTATTTTTTCCCTTAAGTCATTGCTTTTCTACTGTACTTTTGCAAGTAAATTCATCTTCATATATAATCTAGAGCTGATTGGAGCTGTTATAACTTTCTCTCATGTACTTTGAATCTACTGAGATTTGAGTTAGAAACAAAAAGATTGAATTGTATTTAATATATGCAAATTTATATGTAACCTAAATCCTAAAGATCAGTGCTCACTGACTGAGAAAATCATAGGGCATGGTTACTTTAGTAAGAGTGACTTCCAGGGAGTGCTGGAGAAAAACAGAGGTCCAATGAATTAGGCATTGAAGGTGTTTAGAGAATCAGCAAGTCTGATGGTGGTTTGAAGGGAAGCAGGGAGATCGGGAAGTAACTAAAGAGTCATATCTTTTCCTTTAAGGTAAATGAATGGTTTGCTTATGACATATTTGTATAGTGAAGAAATGGAACCATATATACAATGAAGATCAAATAAAGAAATGTGAAAAGTAAACCGGTAGAAAATATCCTGTGTGTTTCTATGGCAATTTTCACAAATGTAGTCAAAAGATTTTATTTTAATGTTGGTTTCCCCTACTAGAATATAGACTGCATTACATCTATCTTGTAAACTTTTATATACTTGTTGTCTAACATGGTAGTGGCAATAAATACTTGAAGAAATTTATGTAAGCTTTGTAAAGAAATATAAACAAAGGGCTATGGACCATAAAATAAATGGATATTAATACACTTCTTTCACTAAAAGTCAAGACCAGGATGGGGAGAGTTCAGATAATTAGGGATTGTGATTGGTCTTCTTATATGTTAGGCATTTCAAAGCTGACTGCACTGTTTTCACTGTAACTTAGAATACATAAACCTGTTGAGAAAGGTCGAGAAGTTGCAAAGGTAATGTAATTTAATTTTTAAAGCAGATATAAGCAATGCAAAGTCGAGTCCAACAAGAATACATGCCTTTGAAATCAGATTAACTAATACTGTGCCAATATTAAGGGACTAGAGCATTGTTCTCTGCTTTTATAATTCACATTCAGTTACTAAATCTGTTACACTGAATAATAACAATCTACTCATGTAACTCTCTTCCAGAATGGATTGGATTTCCCTCCAAAGCAGAGACCATTTTCTAGTCTTCTTTATAGATCAAAAACCAAGCATAGTAATAAACACTCTTAGGAAATGCTCACATAATAAACATTTTATGTTACTAAACCAATTTGATAGGTACTAGGTAGTATTCAAATTACCTTAAACTTTTTTTTTTTTTGAGAAATACGAAGACTTTATTCAGAGCTTGCTATAGCCAGGGAGTCAGCCATGATCACTTGTGTTTTGGCAGAGACTCAAGGGCAGGTAGCGGAGTGGGAAAAGGGGAAGGTGTCAGGTATGCCATGATTATTAGAGGCTGTTGACAAACATTTAAGGTAAGATACGAATATGCCATTTTCAGTTTTCTAATTAGTTATTCCCTCCAGCTTGAATAGCAGAATGCATTAAGTTCTTTAGGTAGTTAATATTTCCTAGTGACATCCTTGAGGCATAGGCAAGAATCTTAATATTAAATTTGTGAGGTATGCTGACTTCCCCCCACCCCCCAAGTAAAAAAATCACAGGTTATCCTTGTAGAAACTTAGATTCAAGTGTGACTTTGCAGTTGGCTTTTATCACAAACAAATGGAGAAAATTAAAAATATTTATAGAAGTGCATGTTCGAATCAGGTGCTAATAATTACAACTAGCACTTACTGAGTCTTTAAAGTCACTATGCTAATCCCATACAGTCTTACTGCATATACCTCTCTTAAGACCCTGTGAATTGGGTCCAGGTATGCTCCCTGTGCCTCCTCATTCCCCTGGGAGCAGCATCTACCCAAGACATTGTCTTAGCATCATAGATAACAGAAGCACAAGAGAATAAGTAAACACACTAGAATATTTAAAAGCTCTGGTTTCATCACAGCTGCTGATACTTCTTTGGCTCTATCTTGCTATGTGATTAAACCCAGATAGTGGGCTATACACTATGCATGGAGGTATACATTGTCCAAAGAGGTATTATTGTTGTGGGGAAGAAGAGTGACTATTTACTGAGTAATAATCCATTACACATTGGAATGCATGAAAGTATATAGTGATGGATAATACTGGACTAGAATGTGGAATGCTTTAAATGTTTGTCTGAAGGAAAGTCAAAGTGATTCCATAATTAAGTTATTTTCAATTACAGTGTGGGTATCAGGTAGGGCTCCTACAGGAAACAGATGGCATGGGGAAATTTTGTAATTTAGAAGAGTATAATAAAGGAAAAATTTACAAGATAAAGCCAGGGTGTAGAAAACCCACAGAAATATTGCAGTAGTTTGGAGCTGACAAAAGCAGGGCTCTGTTAACACCCCTGGTTCTCAAGAGACAAGTAGGGGGGGGCCATGACTGGAACACAGTCACGAACTGTATCAAAACAACTGATGACAGAAGCTGTGCTCTTGGATCCAGGCAGTAATCAGCCTGTGGTAACTCCATAGGTAGTAAGTCAAGTAGATAAATAACCAGACTTACCATTCTTGTTCCCTCCTATAGGTATCTGCTGCTTCCCATCGGTCAAACCTAGAAAAACTGCCATAGGATAACAGAGCCAGTCTCACTGATGAATTCCATATAGGATGGGGAATTGTTTTTAGGGGCACTAAATATCTCCTGTACAGTATGGCAAATAATTTATATTTCAATGTAACTTTCAGGTGATGTATAGTTATCTCTGCAATACTGCCTCCCTCATGTACTTCTAGTATACTACTATTATACTTTATATATACTACTTTATATATACTACTCCTTATTAAAGGAAAGACAGAGTTGCAACTAGTAAACTCATAATTACATTAGAACAGCTTTAGAGGCTGTTTTGTCACAGCCAGTAACGAGCTGATATAGTATTAAGAATGGTCAAGATTAAAAAATTTTGTACTACTGATCTACCTGCCTGAAATTTTGGGTGTTTTTCAAAATAAGTATATATATAATATATATGCATGTTATACTTGTGAACATTAAAACATCGTAAGTTTAAGGATCTCTGACATAACAAAACATAGATCACCTGGCTGTGAATCTTATGACATTAACTACATGTTTGACCTTGAGAAAGACATTCAAATTCTCCATGTGTCATTTTCTTCATTTGTGAGGATCTATATAAAATGGTAAGAATTAAACAAGGTAATACAGGGAAAATCTTTAGAGTGATGCTTTTACACAATAAGCATTCAATAAAATTTGCTGTTATTATTGAGAATAAGTTATGTAAGACCACAACATTTGATGAAATTTCTAACATAATTTTTAGAATAAAAATGAGGGAAAGACATGACAAAGACATTATAAATATTAGATGTTTAAGAGTTCAGTATGTTAAGCAAAAATTTAAGTGTGGAGGTAATGAAAATGAGGTTTATGTATTTACTTTAAATGTTACATGATTTCATTAGGCTTTCACTGATATTAAGGTAATTTTCCCTCAATATCCTTTGTATTTTTTTTTTTTTAATCGTTTCATGGATTTCACTAGGTAATGCTCAATTTTTGGTAACATGCCTTTATTATAGAAAATGGTATGCTTATAACTTGGATTGTGTCTGCAATGCTATTTTATGCTTTGAAAGTCCAGGAAAAAATATGATTAACTTCCTGAGGCCTTAGGAGTGGTACAACTTTGCAAGCTTCTTGTTTTGCTTATTCCCTAGTTTTCAATACATCTCTATATGTCTATCTCCATCTTTTCACCTCCACAGTGGAACTAGCCTCCAAGAAATAAAACCACCCATTTCAAGAGATTATCTCACATTGTTTCCCAGTTAGGGACCACTGACTCAAGTTCATTTTCTGAGCTGAGAGATATGGACCACCCCTTGGGTTTGACCCATGGAATGATCAACTTCAGAGGATTTTTTTATCTTCTACATATGCTCCAAAATAAGTCCACAAATATGTGTCCCACAATTATAACAGCCATTAAACTAGAATTATGCACAGACATATGACATGTCATATTACTCATACCTTCTGCTTCTATATATGGAAAAGCTGCCAGTTTCTAAATTATCTACCAAGCAATGCAGAAGACCATTTATAGGAAGAGGTGACAGTATTTCGGCTTTAGTGTTTAACATATTTTAAGTACTTAATATTATACATGTGTTGGATGGAAAGGATTATTCAGAAGTTACACTACTCAGTCCCAAAGACCATCATTCTTTAGAAAATCTCCTAATTTCCTATTGCATGAAATAGACTTTTTTCAAATTTCCCAGCTAGCTTTAGCAATATTTGACATGAACAAGTTCATGATGTGTTTTGCATAAATAAACTTCTCCCAAAGTTGATCCATTTTCTTACCATTTAAAAATAGAATATTCCTTTTTCATTTGTCTTTTTTAAAGGACTATGGATTTTCTTTTGTTCAATATTCCCTAATAATAATCCCATGAGATATGATTACATAGAAATTACATATCCTATACACATAACTTCTGAATTGGAATTTCTAAGGGGCAAAACCTGACGTTTTTAAAAATAATTTAGTTGACTTTTTTACAATTATACAAATATGTGAAATACAATTTATGTTTGTTTTGCTTATATTTGCTCATCTTGAAAAGTCTGGCTAAGTTTATTGTAGAAGGATATTTTTATATTACTTTAATAAAACCCAACATTTTATGTTTTTCATAAATTGTTTTTATACAGTTTTTTGTCATCTAAGTTATAATGGGTAAAACACTTTACTCACTTGCCCTTATCTTACAGTTATTACTCCTTTCATAAAATTCCACTTATATACATTATAAGGCATCAAAAATAGCTTTCAGTTTTACAGTGGAATTTATACTCTTCTATTATAAAACTTCTTCAGTTTGACCTATTAATCATATTTCAAGAATCAAAAATATTTTAGAAATATTTGTCTTCCTTTTCAGTTATTAGTGAGTTACACATCCATGTGTTTTGAGCTGAATTGTGTCCCCCCCCCTTTGCCCCCCCCCCCCCCGCAAATATGCTGAAGTTCTAACTTTAGTAACTCAGAATGTGAGGGTATTTGGAAAGAGGGTCTTTATGTGGGGACTAAATTTAAAATGTCTCTAGGGTGGGCTTTCACTTAAGAGGGACATAACCATTCTGTTTAGCTTGACTAAACTTGAGACAGGTTTCTTCCTGACACTTAGCCCCTGACCTCTCTCTTTTTAGACATTAAAAAAGCTTGCAATTGTAAGTTCTTTCTCTGCCCCATTAAGATGTAAATCCTCTCTCATCCACTTGCCAGGCTTTTTAACCTTGATATAACCTTGCTTTATAACCAAGAATATCTTTCTCAAAGACCTGGGAGCCATCCCCTTGAAATGTAATCATTAAGAAAGACAGAGGCCCTATCTCCTAGTCTCTGTTGGGAGGGTAGGAACCTGACTTCAATAAGCCTCAATTAGCAAACACAGATGGCCTAAACACAGTAGCCAGTCTACTCCACTAACATCCCCTTCAGTACTTTTCCACTAGCTCATCCTAGAGCTTAAAAATTCTCTTGTCATTTGTCTCAGCAGAGTTGAGTTCAATCTCTTTATTATAATAGTCTAGACATCTCTTGCAATATCCTTGAATAAAATTTTCTTTGGCTGTTCATCTTGTCTGGTGCAGTTTTAATTTAACAGCTCTAATCCAATTTAATTAGAATCTTTAAAAGGGGGAAAGTTGGGCACGGAGGCAGACATGCTCGCCAAGAGAATGTCACATGAAGATGAAGGTAGAGATCTGAATGATTCAGCAGAAGCCAGGGAATGTGAAGAATTCCCAGCATACTACTCATACTAAGTTATGAGGGAGGCATGGAACAGGTTTCCCCTCACAGCCTTCAGAAGGAACCAACCCTGTTTATAGCTTGATCTTGGACTTCTAGCCTCCAGAACTGTGAAAGAAAACATTTCTTTTGCTTAAGCCACACAGTTGGTAGTATATTGTTTAGGCAGCCCTAGGAAACTAATACATCATATCATGCAGTGACAAGATTACTGATTTGTAGCCGAGAAAGCTAGTCTTGGAGACCAACTCTGCTGCTTCCTAGGTTTGGGGGCTGGGGTAAATCAATAAAGTTTCTAAGTTTCCACATCTTCATAGGCAACTGAATGACCTAACATTTTGAGAGGGGTTGGCTCATATTAGGGATAAATAAAATAAAATAAAAAACATTATTTCTCAATCAAAAGAATTTCTAAAGTTAAGATAGCAATAGCAAAAAGTTTCTTAAAAACAAAAAAATGCAACCAGAACTAAGCACTCAGCAGCAGTTTATCTTACGAGGAGAGAAAAATCTGGAATTTCAAACCCTTCACTTCTGAATTTACTACTTATTAGCATTTTCCATGGAAAACATATTGTGTTAAGTTTTACCCGAAGTACAGAACCTTAAAAGCGCCTATGTATTTTCACTCCAAACTAGCTTATTTCACTGATATGTAACACCATCCCATCCCCTGCATAGATGTAGATGTCTTCTGTCATCTCCAAGACCACCTCACAGAGGATGGAATCTCCAAATTCCTTAAGTAGAAACACTTTTCTCT
>NW_006796479.1:356106-413073 GCF_000442215.2 Lipotes vexillifer | reverse complement strand
CTTTCCCTTTTTTTAAAGGGAGCATACACAGAGTGGCCTAGAAAACTTACATTATAAACCTCAGCTTTTTTATCATCAGCATGTGCCTTTTTAATACTACTTTATATTAATGTTGGTGCTTAGTAAAGTAATATGAAAGATAGTATAACACTTCTTGGGACAGTATAATTTATAAAAGGAGAGGTTTTATAACTACAAGGCAACAATTTTATAACACCATTGTGCTTTTCTAGCCCTCACAAAGAGCTGAGGGAAAATAAACAAGGATCCATTTAATGTCTGGGTGAGTGCCAGTTTGACCAGGTTCCATGAAAATGAAAAAATAAAATAAAATTAAACTTAGACAAAGAAAAAATAATGGTCTGTTGGAATAATCAGGTGTGGAACAATGTTTAAGGACAGAAACAAATGGTGAACTGCTTTGTTGTACTTTCCCTCCTTTTTTACCCCAGGGAACACTCTTTTAAAGGTGAGTTAACGTCAGTTTAAGAATTCTGATAACGTTCTGATTAGTAGATCATATCAATATCTGTATTCATAGATTGGGTGAACGTATTGCTTTCAATAAAAATACTAAAAATTATCTATTGGACTAAAGATATAGGGAAGTCGTTGGACAGTAGGTGTATTTTTTATGTACTAATTTCAATCTCCTTTATCCTAGGTATATTAACAACAGCCTCTTAAAGTAATTATCAGTCTTTTAATACATAGATCAAATTTGAATTTGTCAAAATGGCTTGGATGTAGTAATCAAGCAGGTGATGGTGATTAAAGCAATTTCAGCTGCAGGAGGAAAAGATTCCTTTCCTTTTCCTCCTCTGTCAGTGGAATACCAAGATAGACCATATAATCTCTCTGATCCATTACTATTGCATAGGCTGGCTTCAACTATTTTGACCTTTATTTATTTACACATATTATTTGACACATGAAGTTTTCCAAGCTCTTTATTAAACATTATAGTAAGAACATGACTAGAACATGAGTAGATCACGACTATGTGACTTGTAGAGGAGGGGCGGCTGTGGCTTAGGGTCAATAGGGAGCAGAAATAAAGTGATGATTGCCAACAAATTAATATCAAAAACAGGATTTTGTAAGGGGAGCTTCACAAGAGCATGAAGATGTCTGGATGGGAAATAGAATGGTAACAGAGAGAGCAACTATAATGTTACTGCAATAGTCCAGGTGAGAAATGATGAGAATAAGATTGTGGCAAAGGTGAAGGAAAGAATAAAGCCAGATTCAAGAGACTTGTAGATCAGATGGACATGGAAGAAGAAAGTTATTAATAAAGGATAACCTCAAGGTTTTAAATTCAACGGCTGTGTAAATAACAAAGACATTATTAACAAGGATTGGTGCCAAAACAGGTTGGAAGGGAATGCAATTTGCTCAGTATCAGAGATAATTAGTTTCAGAAACCAGTTGGATATCCAAGATCAGTAAGAAATTGCTTTTCAGATTAAAAAAAAAAAAAGCCTGGAGATAAAAGATAACAGGAGTAGAACTTATAGAGTGGGTAGATTTTGAAGGGAATAAATGAAATATATCATTTTTTAAAGTTATAAGAAAAAACTCAAATTACATTAGGCACTTGAAAAGATTTATCAGGAAACATAAATTTTGTCATCTCTCCATCTTTGAGAACTGTTTGGCAGAGCTGCAAGTATACTCACACATTTCTTTCTAGTACTCTATATTTGAGTTGATTTTTTTCCCCATAAACACCCCCTCATTGAATACAGAGAAAAAGAAGCAAAGAAATAAAAGCATAAAGCAAAAATTTGGTTTAATCTGTTATAGTTTTCTAGGGCTGCTGTAACAAATTACCACATATTTAGTGGATTAAAAGAACACAAACTTTCTTACCTTTCTGTAGCTTGGACTTTTCCTGGGCTAAATCCAAGGTACTAGCGGGGCTGTGTTCCTTTCTGGAGATTCTAGGGGAGAGACCTTTTAGGGTTGGTGGAGTTCTCACCTCACATCACTCTGATCTTTCTTCTGCCGCCCACGTCCACTTTTAAAGCACTTGTAATTATATTAGGCACACCTGGCTCATTCAAGCCATTCTCCCTAATTCCAGCTACAAATTAAATTCCTCTTTACCATGTAATGTAACATTTCCACCTGTACTGGGAATTGGGACATGGATATCTTTGCGGGGGGGGCTATTAGTTTGCTTTTGACATTGATAAATCTAGCTCAATGAAATTATTTTGTCTTTCTGATTAGATAAATATCATCTCTAACAATGTTCCAAATATAAGTGGGATTGCGGCTCTGTGGCTTACGTAAATTTACATTTTGTGGGGGGAAGGCAGGACGCCTGAGATCCCAGCTGTACCCGATAAATTCTCTCTGCTTGCTGACACAAATCTGTGCTTTGTCTTCCCTTGATTGGACAGCTTTCTGGTATGATTAATCTCACCTGTTTTAAACTGTGCTGTGCTACCACCAAAACCGCTTTAATCTAGCTCACTGTGTTAGATTAAAGACTTCATTGCTAGTGACAGTTTTGTCCTGATATTTTAGCCTTTGCCTTTCAATGGTGCACTGGTACTTTGTCCACAAACAGGAATTAAAGAAAATGCTAGATCCACTAAATAATGTATAGATCACATGGATGTAATAGTGCTGTTTCAAGGTCAACTGGCTATTCTTTCCCTTTGCCAAACCTAACATCTCTCTGCACCGAATCTATCCTCCTGGACACTCTGTTTTTCAGGCTCTTGATTGTGTAGCTCCAGGTTTCTCCATTTGTTTGAGGCCTCTCCTAGAACTCCAAACCCCACCTTATGGTTTCATTGTAAGGAAGCAGAAATATGAGTAATGGGCTCTCATACTTTACTCTCTTTCTCCTTCAATTTCTCACTTTTCTCCTTGCTATATCCTCCATCTTAAGGTGGCAAACATATTAAAGAGTTATTGGAAACATTAGGTAAGGGGTATTGAAAAATTCTGCCTTATGTACAAAACTCTATAATCTCAGTTTCTCCATGGTATAATTTTTACTGGGGGTCAATGTATATTTTTTAAATAAGGATTGCAGATGATAAAATATTTATTTAATACACTAAAATATTCACCCTACTGCATATGAATGTCAACTAAATAGCTCTCTCTACCATTTCAAAGCATTTCAATCTTTACTCTCTCATCACTATTCTACTAATATTTTTAAAAATTTCAAGACATTCATACTTTCCTGAAGAAGCAAATGATTTCCTGAATTCATTAATACACCACAGCATATTACTTATTATCATTCAGTAACTACTTCCTGCAAGTATACTTATAAAATCCTAATTCAGAGAAATGGAAATGATATGCCTCTTCCTTCTTCAAAAGGGATTCAAAATTTTACTGCAAGGTGCATAATATAAAAACATTGTTAAGAAAAAGGTTATATGTACTGGTATAATATTTATTACTCTTAAATTTGGGATGAAATGACTTGCTTTATAATAAGCGTAACATTTTCCATTAGTAAAAACGTTACACTTTCCACCACCATGATGAGTTTCTACTGCTTAAAAGAATGCTGATTAATAAATATCTCCCTTTTATCATAATATCTTAGAAAAATAAGGGTAGGCCTTGAGATGGAGGTACCACTCTAAAACAAAACCGTGTAAAAATATTTTCACCTTCCATAGCAAAAGAGTGTTCACTGTTTTAAACTAAATCTTGAATTTTTACTATCTATTTATATCTCAATTTTTAGAAGGATGAACTTTTTGTTTATGAAATTACATCATTCATAACAGGAGACATAGTCTATAATTACTTAATATTTTTGGTTTATTTTGTTTAAATGTGAAACTGCGATCATTTAAATATTTATTTTCCAGCCTTTTTTCTTTTTATATCTATTGGTTTGAGTAATTTTAAATACCTGTGGCTTTTTAATTATTTTAAAATGATATATTGACTTAGGAGTGCTTGGGTTATGTTTGAGACAAATAGACAAACTTTGGCAAGATAAATAAAGATAAAGAAAATATACAAATGAACTGTAACAGGAATAAAGATGTAAATAAAAGTACAAAAGTAGGATATTAAAACTTAAATATTAGGTGCTAAAATTAAATATTTGTATGCTAGTAGTTTTGAAAACTTATTAAGTGGATAAATTCCCTGAATAATTTAATTTGACTAAGATGTAAAGAACTAGAAAATTTAAATGGAAATTTAACAGATTCAGAGAATCTGAATTAGTAATAAATTCTGAATTTTCCACACATTAGTCAAATAGCTTTAGAATAGATATTTTTTTTTTTTTTTGCAGTATGCGGGCTTCTCACTGCTGTGGCCTCTCCTGTTGCGGAGCACAGGCTCCGGACGCGCAGGCTCAGCGGCCATAGCTCACGGGCCCAGCCGCTCCGCGGCATGTGGGATCTTCCTGGACCGGGGCACGAACCCGTGTCCCCTGCATTGGCAGGCAGACTCTCAACTACTGCGCCACCGGGGAAGCTCCTAGAATAGATTTTTTTCCTAAACATTCATCTAGAGATAAGTCATATCTCACACATACTTGCAGAGAGTTGAAGAAACAAAAAAAATGTTAAGCTGCTAAAAATGAAAAGTAGTAAAAGCAAAAATATAAAGGCAATAAAAGAATATATATTAAAAGATAATATATAATGAACCATTTGTTTGTTTCCCATAAATTCTAGATTTTTTTTTCAATTTTTATTTATTTATTTATTTATTTTTGGCTGTGTTGTGTCTTTGTTGCTGCACACGGGCGTTCTCTAGTTACAGTGAGCAGGGGCTACTCCCTGTTGTGGTGCCCGGGCTTCTAACTGGGTGGCCTCTTGTTGCAGAGCACGGGCTCTAGGCCCATGGGCTTCAGTAGTTGTGGCTGGCGGGCTTCAGCAGTTGTGGCTCCTGGGCTCCAGAGCACAGACTCAGCAGTTGTGGCACACGGGCTTAGCTACTCTGTGGCATGCGGGATCTTCCCTGAGCAGGGCCCGAACCCGTATCCCCTGCATTGGCAGGTGGATTCTCAACCTCTGCACCACCAGGGTAGCCCCCAGATTAATTTAACAACAGAAAACTGATCAATATGTTTTTAAACATTAACAAATTAAAGAAAGGAAGATATATGGTTGTGACAATACCTGCAGAAAAAGGGGCAATACAATTATATATCATCTTATGATTAGAAAGTCTTAGTAAATTAGGAAAATAAACTTATAGCTTAATATTGAGACTGTGCAAAAAAATTTAATGACATATACCAGAAGTAATATATAAAGTACATTTTATCAAATATAACAAAATGGTCTTTACTGGAAAAATAAAACCTTAAAACCTTAGAGAAGACATAAAATTGATAGAAATATTTTTTATAGACTGACTAAAGGCTGCAAATTTCTGGGGAAAAAACAAATGGTTCATTATATATTATCTTTTAATATATAGTCTTGCATTGTCTTTGTATCATTTTTTTTGTGTGTGTGTGGTATGTGGGCCTCTCACCGCCGCGGCCTCTCCCGTTGCGGAGCACAGGCTCCGGACGCGCAGGCCCAGCAGCTATGGCCCACGGGCCCAGCTGCTCCGCGGCACGCGGGATCCTTCCGGACCGGGGCACGAACCCGCGTCCCCCACATCGACAGGCGGACCCCCAACCACTGCGCCACCAGGGAAGCCCTGCCTTTGTATTTTTGCTTTACTACTTTTCATTTTTAGGAGCTTAACATTTTTTTTGTGTTTCTTCAATTATACTTTCCAAACTGATCTATATATTTATATAATTGAAATCTCAACCCAAATAGAAATATAGTTATGTATATGTGGTAATCAAATTTATCACAGAGCTTATACATTCTTGGGGGATAAAGTGGACTAATAAATAAATGGGTATACAAAAATAATTATCATTATGTAAAAAGGAGATGAATGCTTATCTTACAACACAAACAACAGCTGATTCCAGATATATCATTGGCTTAAATGCATAAGTGGAATTTATATATAGTTTTTGAAGATGATATAAAAGAATAACTTTATGGCTTTGGGTAGGGAATAATTTCTTAAGATTCACAAGTTATAAAAAAGAAGAACATTATAAATTTAAGAACTTCTGTTGGTCTAGAGAAAAGAAATTATAAGCCAAAGTGGAAAATACTTTCCACAAATATAACTCACAAAGAATTAGTGTTCTAAGAGAATATTTACAATATATAAGTGAGTAAATTGTGTGTGTGTGTGTGTGTGTGTTTAAGAGAAAGACCACTAACAAAATTTTAAAATGGTAAAAAAATATGAACAAAGATTTCACAGATAAAACATGAATAATAAAGGGACATTAGAGAGCAGAGAAATGTGAATCAAAACCACAGTGACCAATTTGGTAAACATTCCAAAGTTGGACAAAACCAATTATTGGCAAAGATATGAGGAAGGGGCACATTCATTAACTACATAGCAACTGCTCATCTTACAGCAAATTGCTGCAGCCACTTTGGAAAATAATTTGGCATTATTTAATACAGTTGACAAGTGCATGTTTTATGGCCGAGCAATCCCACTACTCGGTATACATCCTAGAGACAATCCTACACATATGCTTCTGCAGACATGAAACCAGAATTTTCCTTGCAGCCCTGTTCATAACCCAGATGTCCATCAATCATGGGATAGACTGCAGCTGCATGAATCAAATTGGGTGAATCTCAAAAGCATAACATTAACTGAGAATAGCAAGCTGCAAAAGAATATATACTAATTTCATTTATATAAATTGACAAATACACTAGAAATGAATGAACGAACTAACTAAATATATATACATACATATTATATATCTTACATGGATAGTAAAACTCTAAGTAAAAGAGAGAGATTTAATAATACATAACTTGGAATAAGTGGTTATTACTCCCGAGGGAATGAAGTTGACAGGGAACAAACAGGGGCTTTTAAGGTATTACCCTGACTTCTGAATATATTGTTTGGTTTATCATGATGATTTAATTGCACATCTAAGTTATATGCAGCAGTTGTATGTATATTTAATGACTTAAAAACATTTTTAAATGCAATGCTAATAATACATTATGTGCACAAACACTAAAGATGCAGCCCATTCAAAGGGCAGAGAGTTTGGAATCAGAGGAAATCAAGGTTGAATAGTTATTGCACCACTTACTATGTTTGTGACCTGGACATTTTTTAAAAGGGAGGCAATAATATCCGTTCCATAGAGCTGCCATGAGAACTAAATGAAGTAATGAATGCAAACTGCAGGCAGAATGCCTGGCACATAGATGCTCAAATTGAGAATCAGCAAGAAGGAAATTAACTCTCCTTTACTGACAGCAGTTACAACAGAAAAGATGTGCTTGTTGCAGCAACTACATTGTAGGAGGAAGTGTCAAATTGTGAGTGAAAAATGCAATGGAGTAACAGCTTCCAATAAATAACACTGTAAGAAAGCAGAGTTTCGTCCTACTCAGGCATGCATATACATAGGCAGAGGGGAGGTGTGATAGAAATGGCTCTCTTCTCACTGAGACTCTTTCACCCTCAGATAATCTGTCATTGTATGCAGAACACAGTGGCAGATTTATCCCCACATTTCAGGTTGCTCAGTAATGGTTCAGGTGAAAGCATTCAGGAGTGACATAAAGTCGGAACTCATAAATGACAGAGTCTATTACTGGGTGACAAACTCCAGCCTAGTGACTTTGTGACTTTGTATAGACTCTGCAGAAATGCTTTCATTGTCATGAGATTTAGGAGGAAAGGAAAATTCAATGATAACACTGGTCAGCACATTTAATGGCCTGATACTATTAGAAAAACAAAACCCTCCTATGGACAGAAGGCTAAACAGTTTAAAGTAATTGCTGTAATACAGAGCAATTACATTTACTGATGCAACTTGTAATTGTGGTGAAACCTAGGTGTACTTTATATTTTCCTTAATATTTCAAGGAATATTGCTGTTTCCATATTCTGAATAAAGATATTAGATTTTCACTCTGCTTTTATATTATAATCAGAATGATGATTAATGGTGTCCTTCTCTACAATTAAATGATTGGTCAAAAGAAAAATATGTATCAATAGCTTATACGTGTAAGTAGTATTCCCTGTAAAAATTGCTTTGAGGGAAGCAGTGGGAATAAGCTGGCACTTGGGCTCATGTAATTGTGCCTCATGCAATCTACCCTTCAGTGGTCAGTCATAATGGGACCTGGTTACTTCATAAGTTACTGTATTTAAATTTTGAATCATTTAAAAAATTTTAATGTTGGGGAAGTAATAATGCTGATGTCTATCCAATTATTAGTTTTACAGGGAACATTAGAATCTTTAAAAATTACCTATACATACTTTAATTCTGTTCCTGTTAATATTTCATAGGATTCCTCTTTGATGTTAACCTAAAATGTACAGATGACATCTTTCATCTCATGTTTTCTATGATATGCAAGCAAACAGCTTCATTATCACTTCAACTAATTGAAAAATTAATTTTAAATATTTCATATTTTTGCAATAAATATATCACTACTTTACTTTTTTTCTGTCAAAGTGTTAATCAGTTTAGGTAAAAGCAGGAGTCAAAACCATAGGTCCAAGTACCTGTAAATTATTAGCAATTTGCCTTGATAACCTAGAAATAATGATCACCATTTATACAGGCATTTTTACACACATTAAATCATATTTAAATGATGAGGCATAAATACAACAACACAGAAAAAAACTAATTGTGGAGAATTTTAAAGGAATTGGATAAAAAAGGATTTCTTAGGATTCACGCTGGATATAGCTCTACTTTATTGCTCTCTCAATTTTGTCACATTCAGATCTAAACAAGATAAGCAGCTTTTGAGTAGGATATCTCAGTAAATTGAAAAGCCTTAAAAAAAAAGCAACATAGAACTTATTAAAAGTGATTTTAAAAAAAGAACAGAGGTTTTATATAGTCCTATAACCAATGAATAAATTGAATATCTGATTAAATTTCCACAGGAAGACCAATGAATTTCTCTGATGAATTCTTTGAAACTTACAGTGAAAACCAGAACATAAATCTTACACAAACTCTGCCAAGATCAGAAAAAGAAGAAATTACTTGCTAAAGTCAGGTCAATCTCTCACTTAAATGAGTATGCCTAAATCCTAAATAAAATATTTTGTACAATATATGTGAACAAAAATTCATCATGAACACATTGAGTTTTGTCCAAGAATGAGGAGTCCCTTGCAATTCAAAACTCTGTCAGTATAACACCATTATGACTGAATCAGGAGAAAACATACATGATTGTAACATTAAATACCAATGAAAGCATCAGGTAAAATTAGTTACCAATCTTAATAAACTAGTAATAGAAAAGAATTTCCATAACCTGATAAAGTATATTTATGAACTCCAGCAAAAAAATTACAATAAAATTGAAAAAAAGTTTTTAAAGTTTTCTCTCTGAACAAAGGAAGAAGGCAAGGGAGCCTGTTGTTATCTCTAGTAGACTTATTTTTTAGAACTCTTGGAATAAGGCAAACATTAGAAGAAAGCATAAAGCTATTATTATTGAGAAATATAATATTGATGAATAATTCAGTAAGTTGCTGATATACCATTATATTTATAAAATAAACTTATCAAGTTTTCTGAATATAAGACAAATGTACAACAATTGATTGAATATCTATATACCAGATATAAGCCATATGGAAAGAAAATGGTAGCATTGACAGCAAAATCAAAAAGCATGAAATATGTGCATATTAAATGTACAAGTCCTTTGCATTAAAGACTTTAAAACTTATTGATGTACATTTGAAAAGAACTAAATAAATGCAGGACGATATCCTATTCCTGCAATCAATGATTCAGTATCGTTAAATGTTAATCTGCTCAGATCATTCTAAACATGCAACACAATCACAAACATAATTACAATTAGGTTCTTTTTGTGGATATTGTAAAATATATATTAAAATATGGAGTATAAGTAATGCAAAAGCAATTTAATTAAAAAGAATTAAAGAGTTGGTGATTATTCTAATGACGATCACATTTATTGGAAAATAAATGAGGAAGCTATGTTTTGGAGTAAGGATAAGCAAAAAAATCAATGGTACAGATTTGGGAGTCCAGAAACACACTCACACATATATGGACACTTGATATATGACAATAGGGAAAGGATGGTCTGTTCAATAAATAGTGTTTTGTCAATTTGTTAAACACACACACACACATATATAATAAAGTACTAGTTAATATAATACTATATATATTAGAGTAAATATTCAAGTCACAAGCTGATAAACAATATTTGCAAAACAAATAACTGACAAAAACTCATTTCTAGAAAAATATATAAAGTCCAACAAATCAATAAGAAAATACAGAGAATCTCATAAGCAATCGACAGGATGGTTGATGAGGCACTTAAATAAAAAGGACATCCGAATGGCCTATTACTGTATGAAAATATTCCCATTAATCACAAGGGCAATACAAGACATAGTTACCATGAAGAAAAATAAATAAACAAGATAACACTACACACCCACCAGGTCCCTACAATTAATAGGATTGACAATAAAATATATCACTGATGGAGCTATAATGTGGCAGGTAAAAATGGAAAACTGGCACTATCTATTGTTGACACTCATGCACCAACAATTTTATCCAATTATATGTACCAAATAGAAATGCAGAATATCAATATGTTCATAAAGAGACAAAACAAAAATACACATGGGAGCTTTATCTGTACTTGCTCTAAACTGGAAGCAAATCAAATATCTATCAACAATGTAATGAATAAATCAATTATATATTCCTATAACATGAAGTTATAAATCAAAGTAAATTAATGAACTATTGCTATAAGAAACATCCCTGATGAATCTCATCAACCCATAAGTGGGCTAAAGGAGACCCTAACATACTTGCACACACACACATACATACACAACAACCCCCACCACGCACAATGCATACACACACACACAACCAGACAAATCTAAGCTATTAGAAATAAAGGTAATGGTTATTTGGAGGGAGAGGTGAGAGAACATTTTTGAAGTACTCTTCTATGACCTGTGTAGGTGTTACTTAAGTGTTCTCACTATGTGCAAATTAATTGAACTATATACTTATAATTTGTGCATTTTTGTATATACATTATATTTCGATTAACACATTTTAAGATAGTGCTATATGGAAGACGTATACATTGTACATGGGTACATTTTTTTTCTAATTTAGAATGATTTTATACATCCCCTAGAGACAAAGATAAAGCTAGCCAAGAATCTGCACACATAAAAGGAAAGGTTTGGTGCAGATGTATCTAGGAATATCTATTGTTTATCTAATGGGGTTGGTATAAAATCATTTTCACACTGAAAAATCATTACTAGATTCTTTAAAATTCAATTTGAGCAGGAAATTTTCAAAGCAAACTTTGAAATACAAAATTGTCATTTTTAAAAGAATTTAATCATATAATATTTCAAACATGCATAAAAGTACATAAAATATAGAGCATCATTTATCTAGATTTTTCAGGTATGAATACTTCACAATAGTTGCTGCAAGTATTTTTGTTTAGAAATAAATGTGGAAGGTGTAACAGGCTCATGAAAAGCCCCTTCTTTCTTTATATAACCAGTGAAAAACTATTGTTCTAATTTTGATATTTATCTTTTCTTTGTTAACTCAACATTCATTTTTACTTTTGTTCATTTTCATTTAAGTAGCTCTCATCGTTTCTAGTGTATGACTGCATCAAAATGTAATGGTGCATTCCCTTACTGATGGACAGTAAACTTATTTTCACTTTTTCTAGTGCTATATATCACATATATACAACTTTAAAAATCACCTAGTACCTAACAATTAAAATGACAGGTAACATAAATGCTGTGAAATTAAGGCAAACAATTTTTTTTTTTTTTTTTTGCCTTATGCGGGCCTCTCACTGTTGTGGCCTCTCCCATTGCGGAGCACAGGCTCCGGACACACAGGCTCAGCGGCCATGGCTCACGGGCCCAGCCGCTCCGCGGCATGTGGGATCTTCCCGGACCAGGGCACGAACCCGTGTCCCCTGCATCGGCAGGTGGACTCTAACCACTGCGCCACCAGGGAAACCCCAATTTGTTCTTTTTAAAAATATCAAAGACAATAGAATGATTGATATGAAATTATCACCTGATTTCTATTTATCTGAAATCAGAATGCTGTGATAAGAAATTTATTCATATATGTTTTTAATCATCGTAGATTCTATGTCCATCTACCTTATGGTAATGGATTTTTAAGATATAAACTATCAAGGAATAAACATACCTACCTTTCTGTTTTATTTCTTGCTTATCTCACATATATCTGAGAGAATACTGGATCTATTTACTCTTTATCATCACTCACAATCTTATACTTTAAGATAACTTCCCAGTAAAATGAAAAGTTTTTATTTCTCACATAAAGTACCAGGGCTTTGAAAGTGACTAATGTCAACCTCAAAAAGTAACATAACCAGTTACTTTACCAGCAAAATGGGTATAATCTGGAAAAGCAGGGAATTGCAGTTCTGGGGCAGGCAAACTATAGTGAATCATCAGCAAGTGTGAACAGACAAAAGGAAAGTCAATTCCTACTAGGTTTTAGGAGTCAATTCCTACTAGGTTTTAATCTGGAAAAGCAGGGAATTGCAGTTCTGGGGCAGGCAAACTATAGTGAATCATCAGCAAGTGTGAACAGACAAAAGGAAAGTCAATTCCTACTAGGTTTTACTTTACCAGCAAAATGGGTATAATCTGGAAAAGCAGGGAATTGCAGTTCTGGGGCAGGCAAACTATAGTGAATCATCAGCAAGTGTGAACAGACAAAAGGAAAGTCAATTCCTACTAGGTTTTAGGAGGAAATTGGGGAAGGGTGTTTTGAATAAAATTTCACTGGAGAAGAACAGGAGTTCGAGGTTGTGGCAGTTTCTTACTGGTGGTTAGCGCATTGTTGCTGGGGCAGGGAGGGATCTTCCTTTTCTGCTTTTTTAAATAGATCTTTATTGGAATATAATTGATTCATAATAGTGTGTTAGCTTCTGTTGTACAACAAAGTGAATCAGCCATATGCATACATATATCCCCATATCCCCTCCCTCTTGAGCCTCCCTCCCACCCTCCCTATCCCACCTCTCTAGGTCGCAAAGCATGATCTCCCTGTGCTATGCAGCTGCTTCCCACTAGCTAACTATTTTACATCTGGTAGTGTATATATATATATCGATGCTACTCTCACTTTGCCCCAGCTTCCCCACTCACCTCGTGTCCTCAAGTCCATTCTTTATGTCTACATCTTTATTCCTGCACTGCCACTAGATTCATCAGTACCATTTTTTTTTTTTTAGATTCCATATATATGCGTTAGCATACGGTATTTTTCTCTTTCTGACTTACTTCACTCTGTATGACAGACTCTAGGTCCATACACCTCACTACAAATAACTCAATTTCGTTTCTTTTTATGGCTGAATAATATTCTTCGTATATATGTGCCACATCTTTTTTATCCATTCATCTGTTGATGGACATTTAGGTTGCTTCCATGTCCTGGCTATTGTAAATAGAGCTGCAATGAACATTGTGGTACATGTCTTTTTTTGAATTATGGTTTTCTCAGGGTATATGCCCAGCAGTGGGACTACTGGGTCATATGGTAGTTCTATTTTTAGTTTTTTAAGGAATCTCCATACTGTTCTCCATAGTAGCTGTATCAATTTCCATTCCCACCAACAATGCAGGAGTGTACCCTTTTCACCACACCCTTTCCAGTATTTATTGTTTCTAGATTTTTTGATAATGGCCATTCTGAGTGGTGTGAGGTAATACCTCACTGTAGTTTTGACTTGGATTTCTGTAATATTTAGTGATTTTGAGCATCTTTTCATGTGCCTCTTGGATATCTGCATGTCTTCTTTTGTGAAATATCTATTTAGGTCTTTCGCTTGCAGGATACAAAATTAATGCACAGAAATCTCTGGCATTCCTATACACTAACAACAAAAAATCAGAAAGAGAAATTAAGGAAACAATCCCATTTACCATTGCAACAAAAAGAATAAGATACCTAGGAATAAACCTACCTAAGGAGGTGAAAGACTTGTACTCAAACTATAAAACATTGATGAAAGAAATCAAAGATGACATAAACAGATGGAGAAATATACCATGTTCTTGGACTGTAAGAATCAATATTGTGAAAATGACTATATCACCCAAAGCAAGCTACAGATTCAATGCAATCCCTATCAAACTACCAGTGGAATTCTTCACAGAATTAGAACAAAAAATTTTACAATTCGTATGGAAACACAAAAGACACTGAATAGCCAAAGTAATCTTGAGAAAGAAAAGCAGAGCCAGAGGAATAAGGCTTCCCGACTTCAAACTATACTACAAAGCTACAGTAATCAAGACAGTATGGTACTGGCACAAAAACAGAAATATAGATCAATGGTACAGGATAGAAGGCCCAGAGATAAATCCATGCACATATGGTCACCTAATTTATGACAAAGGAGGCAATAACATACAGTGGAGAAAAGACAGCCTCTTCAATAAGTGGTGCTGGGAAAACTGGACAGCTACATTTAAAATAATTAAATGAGAACTCTCCCTAACACCAGACACAAAAATAAACTCAAAATGGATTAAAGACCTAAATGTAAGACTGGACACTATAAAACTCCTAGAGGAAAACACAGGAAAAACACTCTTTGACATAAACCACAGCAAGATCTTTTTTGACCCACCTCCTAGAGTAATGAAAATAAAAATAAAAATAAACAAATGGGACCTAATGAAACTTCAAAGCTTTTGCACAGCAAAGGAAACCATAAACAAGATGAAAAGACAACCTTCAGGATGGGAGAAAATATTTGCAAATGAAACAATGGACAAAGGATTAATCTCCAATATATACAAACAGCTCATGGAGCTCAATATCATAAAAACAATCAATCCAGTTAAAAAATGGCCAGAAGACCTAAATAGACGTTCCTTCCTTTTCTTAAAAGCAGGAGATGAAATTCCCATGTAAAAAATGTCCTCCCTCATAGCAGAAGAAAAATAATGTTTTTAACATCATGGATAAAAAGTTGAAACACAGAGAATGTTACACAAAGAATTCTATACAAACAGACCTTTTAAAAATCGCTTCTCTTCCTTCTTCCTTCTGATTATTCAGGCTGGTATGTGCATGAGAGCTCTCCCTTCCGAACTTCCTGATAATGTTTTAAATGAAGTTGTCTTTTATTTATTTTCACACCTTATAAAATTTAGTATAGTATAGAGTAGATTAAAATATTAGAATAAAAGAATGTAAAATAAATAATTCTTTTCCCTGTTTTTTTCACAATATCTATTTTAGACTGCTTCTAGTCTAGTCTTGCTTTTATTCAAGACAGAGTCAGCTTTAGATAATTCCACTGACATACCACAGATTTGTTTTCTTCTTGAAAATAGAAGAAAACATATTTTACTTAAATATCCCACTTATAAAATTAAAAGGGATTTTCAACTGAGTCTAAGATTTTTTGCTTTAACTTTGTTTTTATTTAAATAAAAACCTGCTATAATTCTGAGAGAACTGTAAAAGTCTGCTCAGAAACATTCTAATGTAAAATGGACAAAGAGGACAATGAGATATTTAATTTACCGTGGTAAAGCCACTGCTGTGAAGAATGGATAATATATATCAATGGCAATATATGGAGAAATAACACAGTTGAATAGCACAGACAATAAATCTGTTTTTACCACAGGACTTATCTAAGGCATTCCTTTTAGTAATAAATAAAAAATTTTAGGCCACATAGAGCTAGCTTGAAAAATCCCTTGTTTATGGCAATATACATCAGTTATGATTCAAACAGTATAGTCCATTGTTCCAAAAACCTGCAACAAAGGAATAAATCCTCAGGTGAATATTTAGATCATTACTCATTACAAAGGGTCATTTTTGTCTTTACTGATTCTCATTATTGGAAATCATTTATTTGATCTCATCTTCCACTCTAAAGATAGTATTGTAGAGATTAGAAAGTGTCTCTCTACCCCTAAAGACCTGCTAATTTATTTCTCCAGCTTGAAGTTTTCCATGTGTTGTAAAATAAGAAAACAAACAAAAATGACACATAATCTATTTTTTGGTCAGGTTTCACTCTTCAGTAATAGAAATAGAGCAGAAGTGAGGAGTTGGAAATAGGAACTTTTTCTGAGCTGTTCTGTTTCTCTCTCTCCCTCTCCCTCTCCCTCTCTCTCTCTCTCTCTCTCTCTCTCACACACACACACACACACACACACACACACACACACACACACACCAATCTCTCTCTCCCTCTTTCCGCTATGTCTCTCTCTCTCTTCTTCCCAGTACTAAATGATAAACTGCTCAGGACATTCTGAACAAGGAAAGGCACTTTGTAGCTGCTGCATACTTAACTTGAGGTACACATTACTGTAAAATGTAGAGGGAGAAATTTGAACTCATGTTCCTGGGTGATTCTATACCAAAGTGCTTTTCCTTACTCTTTTTATTTGCATCTTCTTTAGTTACATTTCTCACATTCGTTAAGAGGGCCTTGTGATTTTCTGTCATTTGTTAAGTTCTTCTTGCCCAAAACTAAGATATGCAATATTATTTTAACTGCAACAACACTTACACGTAAAACAATGCTATTATGTTTGGTCACTTTCCAAGTCAAGCTCCAATATAGGTACACAAACCTACTAACATGAGTAAGAAATAACTCTGTTCTGATGAATCATATAATCTCCTAGGGAGAAAAAGAATTTTTAAAACAAAATTCCAATTTCATGTGGCAAAAGTACAATTCAGAAGAATAAAGTATATTGGAGGTCATTTCCATTTTTTGACAATCACTGATGTATATATACATATTAGTACTACTGTATGAATTAGTACTAATATCTATCTTAGTGAGCTTAAAGAATTAGTGGATGTATGCACAATTGGCTCTCCATATGTAACTAATACTCTCAGAGTATCTTCACAAAAAGTGAATTTTTATATGCAAATAGAACATTTTAGTGAACTATGATTATTCTTTGTATATTCATATTCCTACAACACATACAGATTCCTGATTTAATTAAGTTTTGACTTGAAAACTTGGAATGTATTATGGAGGGAGTAGGATTATCCTGTTGTTATGTGTAAATCTACTCTATAGCTGACATATATTTTCTACCTCTACCATGGGCAATGATAATTTGCTTTAGTAAAAACAAACAAAAAAAAATCAGAATTGATTAATCCTGAAGCTTTTAAAATATTTTTTTCTGAATACAATGGCTGCATATGGCTTAAAATGAATATATGCATGTATATATAATATATATATACATATATTTCCATTTATTAATGAGTTTCCTACATATTTCATATTGGCATTCTATTTCAATGAAATCTACAAAGCCTTTTCTTAGATGAGTTATACACTGAATTTCAATCTTATCTGCAATCATTATAATTTATTTTCCCTTTTTGAAGATTTCATTGCAATTTTATTAGGCATTTATGATTCTGTGTTTTTATTTTAAAATAGATATTTCACTCTCTCTTAAAATTTTAAGGCATATTTTTAACAGAGTATCTTTCAATGAATTAAGGCAACTGCTTTCCATATGAACTCTTGCTTGAATTGTGAACTCACTAAAATGGCTGCTCATATTCAGCAACGAAATGAAAAACAAATGAAAATTATATATACACAAAAAGTGAGCAAAAGAGGCATTATGTCACCAACATATATAATTCCATGCCTTCCTCAAATAAAGAGTAGTAAACAGAACAGGAATACGGGGGAATATAGAAATCTCAGTCACTCAATTGACTTTATTATTTAGTGATACGAAATTTGAATTATTCAAGCTGAAGCTATTAAATATTCATAGTGCTTCATATTATAAAGTTATTGATTAATGTCTTTGGTCAAGAACACTATTATCTTTGATTACATCAAGGTCATTCCAAGGAACAGGACCAAGGCACAAAGTTTTATATATGGAAATATGAGAAGCTAATACATAATTCATATTTAACAGATAACATAAAGGTTAACCCCTTGGAGAATCTGAAAATAATACTCATGTTCTTCTGATAATTCTTTATGCTGGCAATTTGGAAAATGCCACTGTTTTATTACTACCTATTCTTGTACAATGACATGAATTAATGCATACCTGCCTCACTATTCCTATGGGCAAAAAAAGGAATTTGAATTATGTACAAGAGAGAGATTTTACAAAATTAAATGAGCCAAAATACTTTTCCTCTGTATACTCATTGCAAATACTCCGAGAGCAGTGCCTTTCACTTTTAGGGAAATTTGGTACTTCATTGTAACATACTAGATATCTGTTAAACTTTCTAGGCCCACTGAAAGAATGAAGATATTTGGGATCAATTCACATTTTGGAATTATATACATACTAAGCATCTGTGAAATATTTCAACTTAACTTGATGTAGGCCTGTACTCTCAATTCAAAAAAAATCAGAGACTGTAATTTCAGTAAGTTTAAATGGCTTGTCCAAGGTTTCTACACTGTGCATATTGGCTGTCTCATGAAAAATGTTACTTAACCTCTCAGTGTCATGAATTTTCCCATATATACAAATGAAAACAATGTCTACTCTGTAAGGTTTGCTGAGAGAATGAGATGATGCAAGTAAGAGCATTTGGCACATTTTATCACTTTATAAATATTAGCTATCTTTTTTAGGGGGGAATAAATCTAAGGTCTTGGCTTCCAGAATTCCTTTCTCTTTCACTTACCACTTCACTAGCCTGTCACATTTAAATCAATGAATCTGTCAATGAGACTGAATTGTGGATAACTGTCTCCCAAACCTATATGTTTTTTTCTCTGTCCATGGTACCATCTCAAAGCAATGGAAGAGAGATCTGGTTACAGAATGAGAGTTATTTATTTTCCTTGAGCCATATTTTTATTGACATTCATATATAACTTAAAATTATGTCTTAATTTTAAATATCAAATCAATAAGATTGCTTAATCCCAAAGTCATGGAATACTTTTTCTCTCACATCTCAGAGCCTATCCATCATCACCTAACATTGACTGTAACTTCAAAATACAGCTAGATCCTGACCACTTTTTGTTTCTTCCACTACTAGCATCCTGCCATTGTTTATCATTTCGATTATTACAGTGGCCTGCAAACAGATGTCTTTGATACTGAATCAGGGACCCTTCAGCATACTCTCAATACGGCACTTTAAAACATAAATCAGCTTATGACCCACTTTTATGTAAAACTCTCCAATTTATTCTCATCTCACTCACTGTAAAAGGCAGATTTTGTACTAATGTTTTATAGATCCTACATTGTATGAACTCTCCAATTTCTCTATGAACTTCTTTCCTTCTTCTGGTCATTTTTGCATTGAGTTTCAGGTGCAGTAGCCTCTTGGTTATTACTGAACCTGGTAACAGATACGGTTTGCTATGTATCTTCTTGATGTCTTTGGTCAGATACCATCTTCTCTGTGAGGATTTCCATGGTCATTTTATTAAAATATTCAAATCTCTGTAGATACTTACCATGTTTGGCTTTTACCATAACATTACTATCATTTTACACACTATAAAGTTTACATTTTTGCTTATTATATTGTTTCCTTACTAGAATGTTAGTTCAATGAGGACAGAGATTTCTATTGACTTTTTTTGGTGCTGTATTTCAAAAGCCTAGAATATTACTCAATAAATAGTTGATTAAGAAATAAACTAGGAGTGGATGGACTCAGATCAGAGAGGCAGCATAGTATAGTGGTTTTAAAAAAAGCATGAATTTTAGAATCATAGATATCAGAATTTGCATCCTGTCTTCAATATTTACAATTATGCTACTCTAAACAAATAGTTTACACTTTCCATTCCTCAGTTTCCTCATGACTCATGTGTTGGAAATATTGTCTACTTCAGAGTACTGTCAAGAGCAATGTTGAGATAAAATATAAACAATGTTAACACATTGTCAAACAGTCAATAAATTATTTCCATTAAGTGCAAAAAATTTCACAGATTTTTCGCTAGAAATAGAAGATAGAATAGGAGTGAAGATCATAAAATATACTGGAAATAAATGAGGGGAAATCTAGATGATATCCTTACAACACTCTTTAACCCAAGGAGTAAAACCTTTTCTTAACCCGAGGACTTGAATTTATTACAAAATTATTCTCCAAGTTTGTGTTTCTGCTATGACCATGTGTTTTCATCTACCATTAACTTTGCAATATATTATGGACTGAAGCCAGAATAACTTGTGAAAAACAAACAAACAAAACCAAATATGGTCTCATTCTAGTCCAAAGGTACTCATCTTCTAAATGCAATCAAAATTAAATGCACAATTGTAACGTTTATTCTGAAACCTATGTGATTTTGATCCCTGCTTATCTGTCTACTTTATCCCAAGCTGTGTCACCCATGGTTCACTTTTGTCTAGCAACACAGTTTGAATTCAAAACTGGCTAAGGCCTTCCCTGCCTACAGTCTTTACAGATGTTGATTCCTCAGCCTGAAACTTTTCTTTTTTTAACATCTTTATTGGAGTATAATTGTTTTACAATGGTGTGTTAGTTTCTGCTTTATAACAAAGTGAATCAGTTATACATATACATATGTCCCCATATCTCTTCCCTCCTGCGTCTCCCTCCCTCCCACCCTCCCTATCCCACCCCTCTAGGTGGTCACAAAGCACAGAGCTGATCTGCCTTTTCAAAATGGTTGACTCCTTCTCATTCTTTCAGTTTCTGCTTAAGTATTGCCTCTCAGAGAAACCCTTATTTGAATTAGTTCTTCTTGCCTTTAACCCATTATTCCCTAATATAGTTTCCTGTTTGTGTGTTTACAGTCCTTATCAAAATTTGAATGCTTATTTACCTTCTTGAGTTATTTCAATTGCCTCCTCTCCACTAGATTTTATAAAAACATGGCCCATGCTTACTCTCTTTATTGTTCCTCTAAGGCCTTGCTGATGGGAATATTCTTAGTAGACATGTGAATAAATGAGTTAGTCACATACCCTATCTCAGTGTCTGTTTTAGGTAACCACATACCGTGATGCATAATGACCTACTTAGGGTCTTCCAGTGAGGGGTGATTTTATTTATTTATACCGTGTATAAGGAGAGATCCAACAACTTTTATATATTGTCCCATTTCCAGGAGATGATTTACTTGAAATAAACTACAAGGTATACTTATCTAAGAGATCAAAACCCTTTTGTTGATTCTGCCATATATTTATATTCTATCATTTCTATTTTGTCTAAAAATCTCCCCTTAAAACAAAGTTTGAAATGCATATTTACTTTTAAAGCACCAAGACAAAAGAGTCTAGGAATTATTGGAAGATATTAGAGAGATGCTCCAAATTTCAGAACTAAGGGCTGACACCCCAAGAACTTTTATTACTGTAGTTCTGCATATCAAAGAAACATAAGTTCCAGATACAAGGCTAGTTATTTATTTTGTCAGTTTCAACACATATGAAAATCATAAAGAAAAACAAAAAACCTTTATCTATCAACCACTCAGCTAGGTATAAAATAGTGTCAATTCAGTTGGAGGCCCCTGGTAACTTTTATCAAATTCCCTTCTCTATTCATAGAGGAAACAATGACTTTAGATTTGGTAACGAACATATTTCTGTAATTGTTTATAATTATGTTCCAGTATATATACATACAATTGAATGATGATCATGTATTTTTAAAAGTTAAAAACGTATATGTTTACCTTCACCTTGCTTTGTTTTGTTCCATGTTACATTAGTGAGATCCATCTGTTTTAATACGCCTTATCCAGTATTTTAAATGTTTAGGATTACATTATACGAAAAAATCACAATAAAGTTATCCATTGTTCAATATATTGTCATTCAGCTTTCCTTAGCGTTTTGCTATTTTTTTAAAATAGGTTCTATGAATATGTATTGTTATATAAATGGGTCAGAATTTCTCTAGGATATTGTCATAGTCAGTTTAGGCTGCTATAACAAAGTACCATAGACTGAGTGGCTTATAAACAACAGATATTTATTTCTCACTGTTCTAGAGGCTAGAAATCTGAGATCAAGATGCCAGTATGGTTGACTTCTTGTGACAGCTGTCTTCCGGATTGCAAACTTCCAACTTCTTGTATCTTCACGTGACTGGGAGCAGAGACTTTCTCTGGCATCCCTTTTATAGGGTACTAATTCCATTCCTAATCAATCGCCTCACAAAGGCCCCACCTCCTATACCATCACCTTGGGAGTTAAGATTTCAAATATATGAGTTTGGGGATGACATAAACATTCAGTGCATTACAGATATACATAGAGGAATGTAATTTCAATATCATAGGATGATTTGGATACCTATTACACCACTGAAAATCCTCTCAGTCTCAACTCTTGTTCGTCCATGGCCTTATTTACCAGCATAGACTTTGTTCAGCTTCATAACAATGCAACTGATAGTACCAGTCTTCAGGCCCTGGAAAGACTTCACTTTCTGCCTTGGAACTTGTTGAACAATGTTGTGTGGACTGCTGGAGGAGATTGGTTTGATGCACATGTGCACTCCATCTAGACATATCGATGAGTTAACACCCACGTGGTAATCCTTGAATAATGGAACTTCTAGAGCTAAGAGATAAATATTTCCCCTTTGTTTTACTTCCATGAATGGTCCTAGAGAATCCAATTCCCTAACTTGATAACGTATTCTAGATTTGACTCTCTTTTTCCGTGGTTCATTCATCTGTTCCTCATTCCTCCTCCACAATCACCTTCCCAAATAAATTTCTCACGCTGTCTGCGCTCTGGGTGGAATGGAGGAGGTGATCCCAGGGTGACATAGTACACATATATGTTTTTTATCCTCTAAATTGATTGTGCTGATTTAAACTCTTACCAGAAGTTCTTAAAATCCTCCCTTGCAGCTAATATGTGGGCACATGACTCCCAGTTTATATCTGTAACTGATACCTCCTCTCTGAACACTCAACTTTACAACTGTCTTGATTGTCAAATAGGCATCTCCAATTTAACGAGTGAAACAGAATTCTTAATCTGCATCCTCCCGATTCTGCTTCTATTCCAGTAAATTTTACTTTGTAATTTGTGCCATCATTACCCCATTACACTGTCATATACACCACTCCAATCAGAAGATGTGTTTTACGTCACCTTTAGATTGATTGCAAATCTGATTATTATCTCTTATGTGAACTGCTAAAATAACTTTTTTATACATCTGTCTGATGCCATTATCCATTCTTCCTTCAATCTCTTCTCCAGAAAGCAACCAAAGTTATTTTTTATAGTATAACTCAGATCATGACATTGTAGTCTCACTTCTCCAAAGTATTCCTGTCACACTTTTACAAAAGCCAAAGATCTAATCTGGCCCCTAGCTGCTTCACTGTCCTTGTCTCTTACCAACTTGATTACTCTGCCTCATGTCACCATCTTGCTTTCACCGATTCAGGACCTTTATACTTAGTGCTCCATTTTTGGGGAACACACTTCTATAAGATAATTCTTCTTTAGAGTGCCTTTCTAATCAACCAGTCACCATTTCATTGTCATTTCAACCTGATTAGACTATGTAACAATTGCCACTAACCTGCTATCGTATACTACACTTTTACCTTATTTTTCTAATTGTTTATTATCTAACTACAAACTTTCAGAGAGAATAAAGGTTCTTTGTCTATTCTGGTTAAGAGCATAGGCCCAGAATTAGCAAAAGGTCAGGGACATGCATGGTACCTAATTAATAGTTGTTTGAGGACTGAGTGAAAAGAAGTCTGTAACTTTGGGATCCATTCTTGTTATGACAATGATGATGCTAGGAATGCCAGGCCAACAGCTCCCACTGGGTCAGCCAAGTTATCCTGTTTGGCTGGGGGCAGGGCACAGTTACTTAAATGTGTGTATTGGGGAGAGTTGCTGTCTCACTTAGAAATGAATAAAAATGAAAGGTGTTAATAAAAATATTTTCTGTAGTTTTATCATCAGAATAAAACTTCCACTTGGTTTCTGCTTAACCATCAGAAATTAGGCAGAAACCAAGTGGAAGTTTTGCCATTTGAACAGCTCCAGTGACTTCTCCAGCTCCTTTAGTTCCAAAAAGCCCATCCAACTCAGAGTCAGAGTGTGAGTGAGTCTGGGTCTGCAGGTAATGGGACAATGCACCAAAGGAAGAGGAAGACGTACTGTGTGATGGGAACTGGAGATACTGTCTCCCAGGATGACTGTGTAAGGCAAGAGCACAGCTCCTGCAGGTCACGAAGCACAGTTGTTATCTGTGTAGAAGGACCTGCCTGCAGAGAGGGGAAAGAGTAGGGCAGTCTGTCAGATCTTGCAGACAAAAGAAGGGCTGGAGAAAGCCATAGAATGAGGATGCTTTTGGAATATGAGTCCATTCACTTAGCATTTACTATACTAGCTTTTTTCTCTGCTACAGATGCAAATTAATGTGGCTTGTTTTATGCATAAAGGCAAGAATCTATGGGGATGGTGCCAAAGAAACCCTTTATATGTTTTAATATAAATTAAATTCATTTCAAAATCATTAGGCACATACACATAACCTCATACCTGCAGACACATGACTGTGGTAATTAGTGAGGTATTTATATTTATTGAGAAATAATAAGATCTGTCGTATAACACATGCATTGCATCATTTATAAGTGGTGACATTAATGGACACATTTTTTGTTTTCTAAATACCTCAACTTGTTTCTATTTTTCTACTACTGCAAACTCAATTTTCATAATAGAGAAGTAGAGAATCATCAGTGAGTGGCACCCAAATCTTCAACACAGGTGTGACCACTGTAACCAAATCTTAATTACCAAAAATCTATATGAATTATCAATGAAGTTACATTTGGTAAGGAATTTGCATTAAAAATTAATTTAAAAGTGATAAGTAGTACAAGTCCTTGTTGAACTTAAAATTTAAATTTAAATATTTGGACTGCATATTTTAAAATATTCACCTACTATATGTAATAAAGTACATACTATAGAAAAAAATATATATATATAATTTAGGTGAGTGCTTCAGCATTTTGCTATTAATAAAAATGGATATTTATTGACTTAATTACTTCTTAATTGCCTTTTTCTCATTTCACATTTATGAATCTTTTGATATCTTTTTTTATAAGCAGAAGAGTTTTCCTTACTTATTTAATTTATATTTGAATCATATCTGATTCAGACCAAATGGTGAGGATATATATCTCACAGTATGTACAGCCAATAAATACTCAATATATTCTTTTTCAAGAATACATAGACTATTTATAAAAGTAGAACTGTGTTGGGCCAAAAAAGCAAGTATCATCATATTTTATTAGTTTGGTAAACACTAAAATATCTGACAGTGTCAGATACTGATGAGGATGTGGAATGTCATCCCTGTGAATCAATACAACCACTTTATTTAACAGGCATAAAGCTAAAAATATACCTACTCTCCAAGAGAGTAATTTCATCCCTTAGCTATACATCTGCCTGAATACATGTATAATAATATGCATCACAGACTACTAATAATAACAAAATTTGGGAATAAATATAGCTATAACAATAAAATTGTTAACTGAAAGTTCACACAACTGGACAATATACAACAAAAGAAAATGTAAACAAATGTAAAGTCCAATACCAAACAAAACTAAATCATATTCTGTATGGAAACTATAAATAATTGCAAGAAAAAAATTATCACAAACGTTGGGGTAAAAATTACATAAATGGGGAGTACAAAGGATTTGTGGCAGGGAAGGACACAACTAGAGTTTGTTAGGTTACTGAAAATGTTCTACTTGTCATCGTGCGTAGTAACTACATGAATTTTTCCTGCATCACTTATTTCAACTTAAACATATTGAAAAACTCCGACGATCTCTTCAAGAGATATTTAGTGTAATCAATAATCACATATTCTCATCCTGAAGAAGTTAAAATAATTTTAAATAGCTGTTGAAATCCAATCCAGGTCTCAAGGCCCAGTTGATACATTACTTAATGAATACCACTCCATCTTTCATCTCATAAAAAATTGTGCTCTCCTCAGCAAACTCTTCATACTAAGTGTAATTTGCCAAATTACACTCTTCACAAATATTTTTGAATTGTGTTGTATTTATTACAGTTCTGGTAAGAGATATAAGACACAATCACCTTGGATCATAAGGAAATTTGAAGGAACAGAATTTTAGGGGTAAGAGTTAGGGGACACACAAAGGATGATGAAGCAACCAATAAGGAGCAGTGAAAGGAAGACTCCATAGATATGACAGGGCAAGGAAAGGAAAGGGTGTTAGGAAAATCCAGTGAAAGTTGAAAGGCATTGAGGACAACAGTAGGAAGGAAAGGATAATTGTGGAAGAATGCAACAAATAGCAGATCTTTGTCTTTGAAGTGGGGAAAAATGTAGAAGGAATATTTCAATCTCTCTCTCTTTCCCCCACTAGCAAAACCCAATCAGAAGGCTGATGGTAGGAGAAACTGGATGATGAGTCCACTAAGACAGAATAGATCAGATGCGCACAAAGCTCATGGGTTTTCACCTTTTATAGAATATATAATATATTCAATCTTAAGGCTTAATATAGTGCCTCACAAAGAGTAGGTGTTGAATAATATTTATTGAATATTACTAAAATTCTACATATTTTATTCACTGTAGCTTTTTTCCCCTGAGCTGTTTATAGTACAAATGTTTTAGAAGATTTTGAGACCTTTCCTTATACGTCTGAGATTATTAATACTTGCTTTTCCTGGGGGCATTATTTAGCCATTTATTTTTCCTAATTTTTATTTTTCATATTCAGTGCTCACCTGTCCATCAATATGATGAACTGTTGGTTGCCACATAGTTTTAAGGATGATGAGCCATTCTTGGGAATAATTATTTCTAAGAAACTAATTCTCCTCAGGTAACTGGTATTGAAAAACATCATCAGAGAATGATAAATTGACAAGAACAACTCACTACTTCCTTAAGATTTTATGGAAATAGTCTATGATTTAATTGAGTTTGAGAACTGTTCAGCATCTCCAAAAAAATGTATCACTTAATGCAGGGTTCATATTTATTTATTATAGGCCTGCATAAGGTTTTTAGGTTATTTTCTAGTAAAGGAGTGTACCCTGTTTTACCAGCTCCTCCAGATTCTTTTTGGAGACATTGGGAGCAAATGTGTGCTCTGACCTTATTCACCTTATACCTACTCCTTATTCAGTCTTAAAGAGATGAACTGATGCTAGAGATAAAGATCAAAACAATATGTACAAGGAATGAAGAATCCTGTACATTTGTTTATTGAGATTCTTTTGTTATCAAAGATATTAAACCATTTTGCCAGCTTTTCTTTTTTTCTTTATGAAATGTGGACGCACAGATAACTCTTGGATTTTACTCAACTTTTTTTATTTTTATTTTTTCAATATTCAAGGTTTGGATTTTGAGAAATATAAATTCAGTGTTTTTTCTTCATGAGTACTGTTTCACCACATACAGTTGAAGTGATTCATTTAACATACTCTTTCCTATCTTCTCTCATTCAGGCTAATATCAGTTCCTTGAATCAACGGACCAACCTGCAGACCTTCAGAGTGCACTGGAGATCTTTGAAACATGGATTATGAATTAAGAAATGTTAAGTAATTTGTTGAAAATATTGTGCTGTATGTCTTTAAAGTCTTTTTCAAATTATGATTTCATTGAACTAAAAGAGGAAACTGAGCCATAATATTTAGGAAAGTTCCCAATCCTACTAAATCATTAAATATAACAGCAGTGAATGTAATAGTTTTTATATTGTTATTTTAGCTAGAATTTTAGAAGATATCAATAAATAATCATAAATCTACTTTTGAGTACTTCATGGTTAAAATAAAATTTAAACAATTACTTATCTTGAGATTCTATAAATAAAATGTAATTTTATAAATAAATAATTTGGCTAGTAACTTTCCACTTTGTCTGAAATATTAAACTTATTGTTTTCTAGAAGGAATAAAGTATTTTAGGAAAAGAGATTTCTTTGGTGCAAAAGTAAAATCTGAATATCATAAATTCAGACAGAAACTTAAACTTTACCACAATTCACCTTGCTATGATTCTTACTCTGCACTCTTGGAGAATGCCAACTTTGAAATTTAGAGTTCTTCTACAGACATTCTGCACATTGTGCTGTACAGTTGGTCTGATTTCTCTCATACCAGTCTCTATTTTCCTTACTTGAACCCTTATTCATTCTATGTCTAAAGTTTTTTTCAGCTTTTTTTTCACTATATACTGTCCTAGATTTTACAGCTTCTCCCATATTTTTATCCCCCTCCCATTTTAAAAGATTGTCTAGATTCCAGTTTCAAGCTTGAATCTAATTTCAATCCTGAATTCCACATATATCTTAATTTAATTAAATTTAATATGAAAATGCAACCTAGAAGAATTTTAGAAATTCCATACATCAACAGCTTCAATTTACAAATGACAAAACTGAAAAAGAAGTTATAGTGTCAAACTATGAGTTAGTGTACGCAACTCTATTAAAGAGGACTTGTGTAATGTTACAGTGCATTACATTTTGTTCCAAACATTTTTAGCATTTTTGATATAAAAAAAATGGACATCAAAACTTCTACCATTTGTGTAATTTCATATTAAACAATTTGTGTGAAAAATAGGCTTAACATAGAGTTTATTTTTAAGAATATAATAATAAAAACTAATATTAAAAACTTTCAAAATGTACTAATTTCCCTTACATACTTTTGATTATAATACCCACTCTTTAAAGGAAAAAGGCCCAACATTTCTACTATAATAATTAGGAATTAGAAGGAAACTAAAACAATGAATGGCCAAGTAACTTATGAGAATTGTAAATATATTTGTAAGTAATTTTTTAAGAATTAGAATCAAATTCCATTTCCAAATTTCAAGTCAAAGCTAATGATGAATCTATTATAATATGCTGCCTAACTTTATATGTTTGAAGAATGTGTGTGTGTCTGTGTGAGTGTGTGTGTTTGCACATTTTTAATTTTGAGTTTTCTCATTCTGGGTTATTATGCAGCAAAACTGTACTATAATTATGCTTAAAACCTTATTGGTATTTTAAAATAAATTACAGGATTAGTCATGATAATGGGAAAATAATACTTAGCTGCTGAATATAAACAAAGTGTAGAGTAGCACAAATCTTGCAAGCACAAAAGTGGTAAAAACAACAAGATTTAGAGGCTCTAATACAAGAGAGACATATAGTACCAACTGCAGTAATCTCAAAAATTTACATCCCCAAATGTACAGACTTGATCTTATTTTCAGTCAGTGTGTTCTGTATGGAAGATGAACATGCTCATGACAATGGAGTATGATTCAGAAAACTAGATCCTGCACAGGGGAATATAAAATGTGATTATATACCATACTGATGTGTAAAATTTTAAACAGAATTTAATCAATCATCTTGAAACCTAGATATATTTGTGGAACAATAACATCACTTTTAAATTACACGTAGTTTGTAAATGCACAAAATTAATAATGTCTTTTGTGTACATGTATTACTTCGAGAAGAAACTGCTATGAACTATATTATCAGATCAAGCAGCCTTTGAAAATCTGTGTGCTACAGGGCAATTTGTCACTTCATTTTTTTTTTTTTTAGATTTTTTGGGGATAGGAGTTTATTAATTAATTTATTTATTTTTGCTGCTTTGGGTCTTCATTTCTGAGCAAGGGCTATCTCTAGTTGTGGCAAGTGGGGGCCACTCTTCATCACGGTGCGCCGGCCTCTCACTATTGCGGCCTCTCTTGTGGAGCACAGGCTCCAGATGCGCAGGCTCAGTAGTTGTGGCTCACGGGCCTAGTTGCTCCGCGGCATGTGGGATCCTCCCAGACCAGGGCTCGAACCCGTGTCCCCTGCATTAGCAGGCAGACTCTCAACCACTGCGCCACCAGGGAAGCCCCGTCACTTCATTTTAATGGAATATTCCATACTGAAAATGTCTAACTGTTCAGAAGAGGAATAGAAGTGTAAATTTATTATCTGAGAAAAGAAAATTAATTGACATGGGCCAAAAATGTAATGGAATTAGACCCATGTGGAATAACTGAGAACTTCAGGAACTCAATCTAGACTTTATGGGATGATAAAATTACATGCAGAAAAACTGAAATATATCATTTTTGAACAAAGCTCAGGATTTCTCAAAGGAATGTCATATAAAATAAGGCTTCTTTATCTCCAACGAAGTCTAGTCTTAGAATAGAAAATGTCACTTGAGATACAAAAAAATTTTTGTTATTCTGTTGGATTTGTTATTGTTGTTGTTTTAAGTAAATATTTACCATTCCAGAGAGAATTGATAAAGTGAAAAAAAATATTTAGAGATCAGGGAAAGATGCAGAAATGTTATTCAGTCTAAAATGATTTATTGAATAACTACTATTTGGTAGGTTATGTTCATAGAACTGAGGATACAGACATCTAAATGAAATGGAAAATTTGATGAGACTGATATCAGGGTAGTAATTTGATACAAAGATAAATCATTTTCAATAGCTGCATGTGCTATGGGTATGGTAAGAAAAAAACAGCAATGGCAAAACCATGGTGTGGTAGTGAGTTTGCCAGGTTTCAGTAAGCAGAATATAGTCCAATGTGACTGAAGTTCAATGAGAGTCAGAGGAAATGTGCTGTGGATTATGGTTTAGAGAAAAATTCAGTGGTTTTCAATCACAGTATTGCTTACACACAAGTAGACTGAATTTTAGCCCTAAAATATTACCTATGTTGTGACAAATTAGATTACTGGTTTCAAAAGAAATACCTCAACTTATCTGTGATTTTTATAGCCTTTATTATAATGATGATGATTTGTAAATTTGTGACTTTAATTTGACCATTTCTTAAAGTATGTCTGAATATTGAGAAAGGTTTTCCTCACTGAGCCAAAATTACTGCCTCCAGATGAACGTAAAGTGTTATGACATGGCATTATTTTGTTTTCTAGGATATATAGTAAATGCTGTTTAGAACATTAAATAGGAACTTTGTTAGTATAAATGATAATTTCTTTAGGCTTCTTAAACAAGATCAAAATCTAAATTTGTGAAATAAAGCCATCTTGATTTAAATATAGTTATTTGTCCACTCTGTTCATTTTTTAGTTCACTCCAAAACATGAAAACAATGAAAATAAAACAGAAATATCACAAAACCTATTAAATTATAGTTCCTTATAAGGCTTTATTTTTCCAAAATTAGTTTTATAAATATCTAGTTTATAGGTAAAAGAAACAGCTGGTAGTGAAATTTCTCACTTAAAGCTTTAGCCAGTTCAGTCAGATCCAAACCAGCTATCATTAATTAAAGAAGAGGTTGATTTGTCTCTAGCACAATATGTGTTTCTCCCAGAGACTGGAAATTTAAATGATGTAAAAACCGTTACTTCTTCACTGTGGAGTTAGCCACACAGTTTTAGTCACCACTGTGGAGAGGTAGCATTCTGGTATATCCAGAGAATTATGAAATGAAATGAAGGAGACATAGGTCCTAAAACAGGGTGAAGCAGCTGCATAGCATGGGGAGGTCAGCTCGGCGCTTTGTGACCACCTAGAGGGGTGGGATAGGGAGGGTGGGAGGGAGGGAGATGTGAGGGGGAAGGGATATGGGAACATATGTGTGTGTGTGACTGATTCACTTTGTTATGAAGCAGAAACTAACACACCATTGTAAACCAATTATACTCCAATAAAGATGTAAAAAAACAAAACAAAACATGGTGAGTCTGTATCAGTAATGGGCCAATTGGAGAACTTGTTTGCGAATGCTGGGTTCATATTTACAAGAATTCTGGGCAACACAGGAATAAAGTTCAATCCTATCAACACTTCAATGGGTAACAGTAATGAGAACCTGAGGGCAAAACTTAACCCATCAGTTTAGATATTACTAATATGCAAAACAGATTGAATTGTAGGTTAAAGATGGATCCGGAAGTGGCTCAACTAGTGAGGAGCAATTATTACTCCCATCTAATACAAGATAATATGAGCTCATGTAATTTATGTTACTTATAGTCATAAACTGAGAGTGCTAAAACTGGGCTGGGAAACCTGGTCTTTGATTCCAAAAACTCTCTTTTCCCACTACATTATATGTTGTCTCCAAATAATAATGAAAAATAAAGCACTGCTACTTTTTACAAAGGATTTGAAGTAATTAATCACTGTGTTGAGCACTTTAAATAAACACTCATATACATACATATAGTGAATCCATTTGCAACTGGTGCTTTAAGTTTCAAATTCTTTAATATAGGGAGGCCTATTCAGATTACCTATATCTCCTGTGTGAGTTTTGTTCTATTGGATGTTTCAAGGAATTGCTCCATTTTATCTAGGTTTTCAAATTTGGAGCCACAGCATTGCTCAAAATATTTCTTTACTATCTTTTCAATATCCATGATATCAGTAGTTCTGGCTCCTCTTTCATTTCCGGCATTAGTAATTTGTATCTTTTTTCTTCTTTACTTAATTTACCTGGCTGGAGGTTTCTCAGTTTTCATCTTGTCAAAGAATGTACTTTTGGTTTTGTTGATTTTCCCTGGTGACATCCTGTTTAAATTTCATTGATAAGTTTTAAAATTATTTCTTTACTTCTTTTTATGTTGGTTTTAATTTGCTTTTCTTTTTCTAGTTTTCTAAGGTAGAAGGTTGGGTTTTTAATTTTAGGTCTATCTTCTTTCTAACACATTTTTTATGATTTCTACTCTTTTAAATTTGTAAAGGTTGTGTTTTATGGCAAGAACATGATCTATTTTGGTGGGTGTTCCATGTGAGCTTGAAAACAATGTATTCTGTGTTGTTGGATGAAGAATTCTATAAATATCAACTAGATCCAATTGATTAATGGTACTCTTCAGTTCAATTACATCTTTACTGATTTTCTGTCTGCTGGATCTTTTAATTACTGGCAAAGTATGTTTGAAGTCTCTAACTGTAATAGTGGGTTCATCTATTTCTCCTTTCAGTTCTATTAGTTTTTGTCTTACATATTTTGACACTCTGTTGTTAGGCACATACATATTAAGGGTGCTACTTTTTTTTTTTTAGAATTATCCTTTCATTATTATGTAATGCTTCCCTTTGCCACTGATAATTTTCCTTGCTCTTAAGTCAGCTTTACCCATAATTCATATAATTACTCCTACTTTCTTTTTTTAAATTAATTAATGAATTTATTTATTTATTTATTTTTGGCTGCATTGTGTCTTCGTTGCTGCATGCAGGCTTTCTCTAGTTGTGGCGAGTGGGGGCTACTTTTCTTTGCGGTGTGTGGTTTTCTCATTGTGATGTCTTGTCTTGTGGAGCATCAGTTGTAGGTTCAGGGGCCTAAGTAGTTGTGGCACATGGGCTCTGGAGCATAGGCTCAGTAGGTGTAGCACACAGGCTTAGTTGATCTGTGGCATATGGGATCCTCCTGGACCAGGGCTCGAACCTGTGCCCCCTGCATTGGCAGGCAGCTTCTTAACCACTGCACCACCAGGGAAGCCCCCTCCTACTTTCTTTTGATTAGTGTTGACTTGGCATACCTATCTTCATCCTTTTACTTAAAAAAAAAAAAAAAAAAAAGATTACTTTCTACAAATGAATGAAGCATCCTATGTTAGACAACTGTAAAGCAATTTATAAGATTTATATTGCTTTTACTGTCATTTTACATGTGGCACATGTTTAAAATGTTATAAGGTATGTAAGGTATGGATGACAGGAGAATATAATGTATAGAGATATTGTACACCGTTAAGGAACTTGCTATATTCATCACATGGAGTGAAATACTTTTAATTTATGTGTGCTTTTATGTTTAAAGTGGGTCTTTTGCAGACAACATACACTTGGATCTTGCTTCTTATCTACTCTACAGTTTCTGTCTTTTAATTGATATATTTAGATCACTGATGTTTGTTATTATTGATCTAGTTGGAATAATATCTACTATGTTTCTTACTGTTAACCTTGTTATTTTTTTCCCATTTTTTTTGCCTTCCCTCATTTTAATTGAGCATTTTATACAATTCTATTTTTTCTCCTCTATTACCATATCAATTATACTTCTTTTTACTTTTTAATCTTTTTAACCTTTTCTTTTAGTGGTTGTCCTTGAGTTTGCAATATACATTTTCAACTAATCCAGATACACTTGCAAATAACTTTCTACCACTTCACCAAGTTCCTTGTAACAAAGTATTAAGCAATCCCTCCCTCCCATGAATTATAACAGTGATGCCATTCTTCATTCATTTACCCATAAGCTATAATCACTGAATACATAGCTGCTGTGATTATTTTGGACAAACTGTTATCTGTTAGATCAATTAAGAATAAAAATATAAGAAATTTTAGATAATCTTTATTTATTCACTAAGTAATCTTCTTTTTTTAATGTAGATCTAAACTCTGACCTATATCAATTTTCTTCTTTCTGAAGAACGTTTTATCAATATTTCTTACAAGGCAGATCTACTGGTGAAAGTTTCCTTCAATTTTTGTTTGAGAAATTTTTTATTTGTTGTTCACTTTTGAAGGATAATTCACTTGATACAGAATTCTAGGTTAGTGTGTGTGTTTTTTTCCTCTTAACATTTTAAATATATTATTCCACTCTATTTTTTTGGTTTCCGATAAGCAGTCCAACTAATTCTGATCCTTGCTTCAGTACAGGTAATTTATCCCCTCCTTCCCTAGCTTCTTTCAAAATTTCCTCTTTGTCTGATTTTTTTGCAGTTTAGGTATGATATGCATATATATATATCCCACTTGGTATTCTCTAAGATTCCTGGATTTATGGTTTGGTGTCTATCATTAATTGTGAAAAATTCCCATTCATTATTGCTTCAAATATTTCTTCTGTTTTGTCTTTCTTTTCTTTCTGATACTTCCGTTACACATATGTTACATCTTTCATAATTGTCCTACATTTCTACAGTATTCCATTCTGTCTTTTTTGTTCTTTTTCCTCTTTGAATTTCAGTTTTGGAAATTTCTATTGACATTTCTATATGCTCACTTATTCTTTCCTTGGTCATATCTTGGCCAATATTTGAGCCCATCAAAGGCTTTCTTCATTTGTGTTACAGTAGTTTTGATTTCTAGAATTTTTCTTTATTGTTTCTTAGAGTTTCTCTTTGTTTACATTACCTCTCTGTTCTTGCATATTTTATACTTTTTCCATCAGAAGCCTTTAGCATATTGATCATTTCTTTAACTGCCACTCCGATAATTCCAACCTCTCTGTCATATTTGAATCTGATTGTGAGGCTTGCTCTCACTCTTCAAATTGTTCTTTTTGTCTTCTAGAATGCCTTGCAATTTTTTGCTGAACAAAGAACTGAGGTAAATAGGCCTTTAGTGTGAGGATTTCTCTGTCTAGGAGTTAGGCTGGGTTTATTTTTGGTTATACCTGAAGGTGTCAGAGGTTAACTTTTCCTCCTGTGTTCTTGTTTTAATTTCCCCTATTGTCTTGTCTTTGGTTTGCCTAGAGGCTCCTTCTTAAATAAGGTCTAAAATGAGTAGTTCCTTCAGGCATATTCTTTTGTTATCATACAGTTGCCCTACTGATGTGGTGGTAAGCTCTGGGGGAAGGGGAGCATACTCTACTTCTATTATTAGGTTTCAGTCTTTTATTGATCCTGTGCTCCTGGGCTGTGACCTGAAAAATTGCTTCTCAGTTTGCCGTTCCCTTTCTTAGGTGAGAAAGGAAGTCTAGAGGGGCTGGAGTTTGATATTTCTTTTCTCCCATGTGGAAAGGTACAGTGGGCTGCAGTTGGGTATTTTCCCTTCCCCAGGTTGCTAAGACTGTGGTAAAATAGTTTCCTTTTAGGATAAGCCCTGTTAAGAAGAATAGAATGCTAGCAGCATTTTGAAACACTATTTCAGAATGGCTGCTTTGCGTATGCCCCTGCTGGAACCATGTGTGTGGAGGGGGATGAGTTCTCCAATCTCCACTGTATGAACCTGGTAGAACTCATAGAGGTAAAACTAACAAAAGTTTGGTATACCACTAAAAGCAGGCGCCTTCTGGAGTTTTTAACTCTCCAGCTAGTTCATATTGAAACTCAAGCAATTTGTCAACTGCAGCTTAAATTTTCCAATCCCATTACTGGTTCCAGCTGAGATTTCAGCTTCTGGGCTACTGTGTATCTCTGTACCTACATGTCTGTCTCCAGTCTGGGGTGCAGCAGTTTGTGACATCAATTTTCTGATGGATGTTAAGAAGAATGACTGATTTTCAGTTCATTTAGTCTTTTTCATTGTTAAGATGGGAGTGGCAACTTTGCTCGTTACATGTTGGACCAGTAACTGGATATTTTATAGTCCATAATGCTAGGCTTAAACCCCTGAATACTTTGTTCATTATGTCTAGGATAAGGACCATAAATTTGTATTTTAACAAGTTTCCAATGAAATGTTGATGATACTAGTCAGAGTACCACATTTTTAGGACCACTGGATAGGAACATCTTTTTTACTGAAGTACATTCTCCAGTAAAAATAAATAATAGTAAGCAAATTTCTTCAGTTACTCTTCTCATAAATCATTCTTCATTTTGCTACCTATAGATATCTAAGTATATATTTCTCCGCTCTGTATTTTAGCAAGTCTTACTGTATTATGGTCTTTCTTCAAAGTGTGCTGAATTTTCAGAAGATACATTCACCTTTTCAATATGGAAACTTGAGTCCTTAATTTCTGAAGAATTTACTTAATTTGTTTTTTATTTCCCCTCATCCATATTCTTGGTTATCTCTTCCTGGACTTTTTCTTTGTTGGTATCTGCCCTTCCCCAGCTGATTACTGTAATTTATTTTTTAGTTTTCCTCTTTCACATCTCTTTATCTTTGAGGTCTATTTTTTCTAAGATTTTCTTGACTTTACCTTAAATCTTTTATGTATGTATGTATGTATATATGTATGTATGTATTTAGGTTTGGCTATCATGTTTCTTTTCTCTGTCTCTCTCTGAACTCTTTCACACTCTCCAGTTATTACATGGCTTTGATATCTTACATTTTCCCAAGAATGCAGCAACAGAAATTAAAATTATCATAGGACTTATCTGAATTGGAATGGACTTATTAAAGAGGAGAAGAAAAGACTGTTATCAAACTGCTTTCTATAGGGTGTTAGATCCCATACATGTGTAGAAAGACTGAAATTTTGAAGAGCTAAGGAAGGAAAGATGGTTAAATAACATATCATTCCTTCTTATTCCTACTGAGGAATAATAAACCGGAATGTGTACTATGGTTTCAAAAAGATAAATATTTTAAGCTTTTTTAAGGAATCAAATCTTTTCCATTTTTTAAAAATGATGAAGAAAAATAATGCACTTGTCAAAAGAGAAGATGGGGCAAGACAAAACTTAAGAAAGAGGTAAAAAATAGATAACTTTCTGATTTTCTTTTCTCTTAAGTTTGGCTTTCCATAGTTTATATGGTCAACCTGATTCTTATTGATCCACTAACTGGCATAGGTATGTGGGGAAATGTATCTGAGTTCACCTTATTAAGTGGGGGCATTCATTTGGAGGTTTACAGCAGGCAAGAACTGGATTTCTCTAAGTTGAATATCATGAATTAAGTGTAAGTCCAGGTTGGAAATACAGATATTTAAGACATAAGCTTTTAGGAGTCAATCTACATAAATAGAATCTGTTCCTCTGAAGGAATATGTATAATAAGAGAAGAGATGAAAGAACAGAAATATGAAAACATTTTTCATATAAAAACTTTTGAACTTTTTTCATAGATCCTCTTTTAAGGAACTAAGGAATCTGATAGGAAATATTCCATAACAGGAGTAAACTTTAGTTTAAAGAATGTAATAGCATCACAGGGAAAAGATAATTTTATATTCAATATGAATTCTGTAATTCAGATTGTCCCTATGTGCTCATGCTTAGGACCTAGGTTTATAGATAACATGGGAAATATGGGATTATCTTTTCAATAATGAATTATCTGTTCAACAATGAGTACGTGATAATCTGTTCAACAATTGAGTCAGTTCAACTGACATGCTTGATCCAACTTAGCCATAATTCACTAAAGCAGAACTGGGAAGTTGGTTCAAATGTGCCATTTAGTACCTCTTCTAACATTTTAATTTGGAAAACAATTAACATGGAAAAAGCCTGAGAATCTCCATACAGTGGCTAGAGCTTGAATACACACATTTCAAGAAGTATCTTCAGGGATATTCCACTACATGAAGAAAATATGACTGTCTTGGAAAATGAGGAGGTCATAATCTATGGAAAATATAAAACCTGAGACAAAGCCTAATGACTTTTGGATTTCTGTTTCTTATTGTACTTGCTAGCACCTGCATGCTTGCCCTTCCCACAGCTTTACTACTCAACCTATCCTCCATGTGCATGATAAATGAATTTCTTTTGCTTAGGCATGTGAGTTGTATTCTCTCTCTTGCATTTAAACGATTTCTAACTAAAATGGGATTGCAGCAAAATAAGCATTGCTAAGAAACAAAACCATATTATGGCAATGGTAATAAAAGCATCAATTGCATTGCTTGCAAAAACATTGATATTGACGACAATTTGTAGTCTCTCCCCTTCCCTAAATCATCCACTTTCTTGCAATTTACATTAGCAAGAAATATCGACAGTGGCAATACTACCTTTTGGGAGGTAACTATACTGGTAAAAATATCTTTATTAGGGCTTCCCTGGTGGCACAGTGGTTGGGGGTCCGCCTGCTGATGCAGGGGACACGGGTTCATGCCCCGGTTCGGGAAGATCCCACATGCTGCGGAGCGGCTGGGCCCGTGAGCCATGGCCGCTGAGCCTGCGCGTCCGGAGCCTGGGCTCCGCAACAGGAGAGGCCACAACAGTGAGAGGCCCGCGTACCGCAAAAAAAAAAAAAAAAATCTTTATTAGATAAATACACTGGGGTTAGATTCTCTCAGGAGAAACACTAATATTGCAGAGATCAGGAATTCACATTGTAGAAAGCCTTGGGTGTTGGTTAATATTCACTAGTTCATTTGGGAATCGTAGCAGCAACCACATCAGCAATAACACCTTTAGCAATATTGGTGGTGGAGCATCAGCGATTAGGGCTTTGCAATTAGGAGAGGAACTTTTTTTTTTTTTTTTTTTTTCTGTATGCGGGCCTCTCACTGCTGTGGCCTCTCCCGTTGCGGAGCACAGACTCCGGACGCGCAGGCTCAGCGGCCATGGCTCACGGGCCCAGCCGCTCCGCGGCATGTGGGATATTCCCCGACCGGGGCACGAACCCGTGTCCCCTGCATCGGCAGGCGGACTCTCAACCACTGCGCCACCAGGGGAGCCCAGGAGAGGAACTTTTAAAAAGATATGTCAACTCCCTTAGCAGCAGAAGAAAACAAAATTTCGAATTTCAACTCTTTATCAGGAGGATTATTTGAAGATTCTTATCATTACCCAATTACCCCCAGGATATTGTGACACAATAAATATGCCTTACAATGAGGTGGTTAAAAATATTTTAGGTAACAAATGTAAACTAATGATTCATCATCTTGACCAATGTAAATGGATACTTGAAAGTGTATAAGCATCATATAGATTGAGATTCAAGTTTGCCAAAATGATATAGAATGCATTTTATTTAGGATGGCTAAGGACATATTTTCCTAAACTGAATTTTTAGAGTACAAAATATTTTCAGGTGAATAATTCCTAGTAATTCAAATCAAACTTGCTAAATAATATTTTCCAAAAGAAATATATTTTCAAAAATTATCCTTAATTCTGCAGTTCTCTGAACATGCTAATTTGTGAGTTTAGTAAATAAATGTAAAGTTTTAATAATTTTTGTTTGTTTTTAATATATGAGGGAAAGAAAGAAAGAGTTGAATTTTTGGCAGTTATCAAAGTTTCTCCTTGACCAAAGTTACAAACTAGCTGCTTGATTTATTGCACTTCTGTTAAAAATTCTCTGGCATTAAATCTTGATATTACCAACAGCTTGGAAGCAGTATCTTGTTTGTCTGGAAGGTGGAGATTTTTTTCTTTAAATATATATTTGCTTCATAATTTTTACTGTTTCTTTTTCAAGGTTATGAAGAATGCCCTTAAAAGGAAATGGCATATTGACTTTAGTCTGCATTAGGTATATCTATTGTGACATGAATAAACCAAACTTAATTTCATGCCTTGTTGTTACACACTATTACCATACATTGTTGTATGCATTACATTTATATCCAATGGAATACATACTCCTTTTGAAAAGGCTGATATAGTTATGTATATGTCAATATAGAATCATCACTAAGTTATATTAAGTGAAAAAAACCTCAAAATGCAAGACACTATCGTGCTGTTGTAAAAATATAAAAATATGCATGTAGGCATATGTGGAGAATATCTGAAGGAGAATTCAGAATATCTTGACAGTGATTACCTTGGAGTAGAGAAAAAGTTTATTTTTATCCTTTATGTTTGAGATGTTATGTACATACAAAGATCAAACAAATACTGTATAGCATGACAACATATCACAAGCTATTACCTGTAATAATCAGTATTCAAGTCAGAAAATAGAACTTGCTAGTACGTAGGCCTCAGGTGAGTTTTCCTGCTCATTCATCACCTCTTGCCTTCACTCCAAAGTTAACTACTGCCCTGAATTTTACAGTACTCTGCTTCTTGAATTTTATAACTACACATGTATTTCTATACATGATGCTTCATTTCATCTGATTTTTTTTAACTTTCCGTAAATAAAATCATATTGAACATATGATTAATTTTACTGGTTAATAACAAATAATTTGCTAATTAGATTTCCACCAACACCAGAATGTTTTTGGCAATATTTGACATGAGAAGCCTAGCTCATTTTAGACATTTTGGTGGGTTTTAGTAATATCACATTGTGCTTATTTTTGTATTTGATAATAGCTATTTTGATTTGTATTGGACAATTAGATTTCCCCTCTGTGAAGTCTCTTCTAGTCCTTTTTGATACCTTGTTTTTTAATTCCCTATTCATTTAAAAATATATTTTGGATAAAAGCCTTTATACTTATACATGTTGAGAATAGCTCCTCTATTAATTTCCATTTCACTCACTTTATGGTGTTTTAATAAATATTAATGACTAATTTTAATGTAGTTTAAATCAATGGTTCTCAACTGGGGATGGTTCTGTCACCTAGCGGATATCTGACAATGACTGGAGTCATTTATGGTAATTGTAAATGGTGCAATGTTAGTGGCATCAAGTGGGTAGAGAACATGGATGCTGCTAAACATGCAACAATACTTGGGTAGCCCAACCACAACAAAGACTTAGTTCAAAATGTGAAGTACTTAGTCTAAAATGTGAAGTGTGCATTGTTTAGTACATACCTCTATTCACATTTCTTGAAAATATCCTCCAATATGAACTTATAGAAGATTTTATGATTTATCTTATTCATATCTACAGCCTACTGGCACTGATTTCTATACAAGGACTTGATATTACTATGTGGATATCAAAATAGGACATGATCGTTTATGGGAAATGCTATCATTTCAGTTGCGCTGTGCAGCATTTGTTGTGTATCAAGCATCCTTATATGCATGATTCTGTTTCATTACAAGTTGTGTACAAACTAGAAATTATTTGGATTGTTCTGGAGGCAGGTGTTATGAAATAAATGTAAATATGTTTGCTGCAATAAGAATATATCCTTTTCTGTGGCAATTCTGTCCTGTTAAACATCTTATATTCTATAATATTTTAAGATACACAGGCTCCTTATGCCCAAACCTCTGGTGTCTGGTGTCACATCATCAACTTACATACCCTCTTCTCTTGGATCCTAGCAAGTGCTAACTTTCTTGATAACTATGAATTCCTATTTTTCATTTTCCTTCCAAATACACTGTTAAAAAATCTACGTCTCTGTCATAGTCTGTTGGGGTTGCTTTATCAAAGTACCATTGTCTGGATGAGTTTATTTCTCACAGATACTTATTTCTTGTGCTTCTGGAGGTTGGGGGATCTGATATCAGGATGCCTATGTGGTCAGGTTCTTGGCAGGGGCCCCTTTCTTGGCTTGCAGATGTCTGCCTTCTCACTATGTCCTCACATGACAGAGAAAGAGCTCTGGTTTCTTCTTATAAGAACACTAATCCCTTCATTGGGGTCCCAAACTTACGACTTCATATAAACCTAATTATTGGGTCGGCCGAAAGTTTCATTCAGTTTTTTCATAAGATGGCTCTAGTAGCACTTAGTTGTCTTTAATTTCATTTAAAACAATTTTGTTAGATTGCATGTCATATCACTGCATTTAAAAAAAGACATCAAAATTGGTGAATTTGGGGGTAGCCATTTCAATATTGAGGATGGAAGAAAGAAAGCAACATTTTCGGCACTTTATTATTTCAAGAAAGGTAAAAACGCAACTGAAATGCAAAAAAAGATTTGTGCAGTGTATGGAGAAGGTTCTGTGACTGATCAAACATGTCAAAAGTGGTTTGCAAAGTTTTGTGCTAGAGATTTCTCACTGGACGAGGCTCCACAGTTGGGTAGACCACTTGAAGTTGACAGTGATCAAATCAAGACATCAGTTGAGAACCATCAATGTTATACCACTTGGGAGATAGCCGTTATACTCAAAACATCCAAATCAAGTGTTGAAAATCATTTGCACCAGCTTGCTTATGTTAATTGCTTTGATGTTTGGGTTCCACATAACTTAAGTGAAAAAAACCTTCTTGATCGTATTTCTGCATGCAATTCTCTACTTAAAAGTAATGAAAATATTCTGTTTTTAAAACAAATTGTGATGGCTGATGAATGTGTAATGGAAGAGATCATGGGGCAAGTGAAATGAAACTCCACCAACCTCACCAAAGGCTGGTCTTCACCCAAAGAAGGTGATGTTGTGTATATGGTGGGATTGGAAGGGAGTCCTCTATTATGAGCTCCTTCTGGACAACCAAACGATTAATGCCAACAAATCTGCTCCCAATTAGACCAACAGAAAGCAGCACTCGACGAAAAGTGTCCAGAGTTAGTCAACAGAAAACGCATAATCTTCCATCAGGATAATGCAAGACAACATGTTTCTTTGATGACAAGGCAAAAACTGTTACAGCTTGGCTGGGAAGTTCTGATTCATCCATCATATTCACCAGACATTGCAACTTTGGATTTCCATTTATTTAGGTCTTTACAAAATTCTCTTAACGGAAAAAATTTCAGTTCCCTGGAAGACTGTTAAAGGCACCTGGAACAGTTCTTTGCTCAAAAAGATAAAAGGTTTTGGGAAGATGGAATTATGAAGTTGCCTGAAAATGGCAGAAGGTAGTGGAACAAAAGGATGAAAACGTTGTTCAATAATGTTCTTGGTGAAAATGAAAAAATGTGCCTTTTATTTTTACTTAAAAAACTGAAGGCACTTTTTGGCCAACTCAATACATCCAAAAAGCCCCACCTCCCAATATTATCACATTGGGGTTAGGACTTCAACAAAATCTGTGGGAGACACAAACATTTAGATCATAATAGTCTCTGTCCTTTGTTCTGCTAATATACCCCAAAATTGGAATTGGCAAATATCCTAGGTGATAAAAGTGATTGCCAATGAAGAGTTAGAAAGAAAGCTAGTTTCTTTCTCTGCTCTCTTTTGCAACCTGACACATAAAATCTTGGTTGTCTTTGTTATTCTCCCATAGCTTCATTTATTGTTTTGTGTTTGAATGTTTGTTTCTTTTGGTGTGAAATTGAGCTTTCCTAATTATTTTCAGTGGGACAGTTAATTTAATACAAGCTATTCTATCAAAGCAAGAAGTGGAAATCTTATGGTGTGAATTTGCCTTTCTTTTGTTAATAATAAAGTTTAAATCTTTTTATGTACTTATTGGCCATATGGATTCCTTCTTTTATAAAATTCCATGTTCAGTTCTTTATCTTATTTTTCTATTGGATTGTTTATCTTTTTCCTTAATAATCTGTAGGAAGTTTTGTCCCCCCTCTCTCTCTCATGTTACTTTTTCTTGTTTACAAGACTCATCAGTAGCTTTTTTAAAATCCATATTTTGCTCTCTTTGCTCTTTTTTAATAAACAGTCATTTGTACTTATTGCAGTACTTATTATTAATAAATATTTTGTTAAACACAAATGAGATATTTTCTTATATTTTCATTCAATTTTTTGTTTCTCTCTCTGTCTCTGTCTCTCTTTCTCTCTCTCTGTATATATATATAATATATATATATATATATATATGTAAAGGAAACTAGAAAGGAAATACTACATACATATAATGATATACTGATATATAATACATTGTTTTCCACATGTGTGCCCACTTGTCTGAACACATTTATTTTGAAAATAGAATTCTTTTCCTACTGTTCTGCAGTATTCTCTTTATTATAAACCACACTTTCATACATGTGTAGGTCTATTTTAGTGATAATTATTTCAGTTCATTGGTCTGTCTATCGTTTATTTACTATCATACATTTTGTTTCATAAATGTATAAATCTTATTATTTGTTAAGTTATCCCATGCTGTTTTTTTAAATAGAGCATATTGGCTATCGATTGATTTTTCATAAATATTTGAGAATTCATTTCACATAATTATGAAAACTATATCTAATGAGATTTTTAACTGTTAGCATGATTGACATCTTTAGAATATTGAGTTTTCCAAAATGTGAACATCACATATACCTCCATTTATTATCTATTTAAAAAAATCAATAATATTTTACTGCAGAAGTCTTTGCAGAAGTCTTACACATCATTACTTGTGTTTATTTGTAGGCCCTTAATATTTCTTGATATTGCTAAAGGTAATTAAAAAATTATTTTCTACACACTTATTGTTGCTATTTAGAAATATGATTTTAAAAAAGGTTTAGTCAAATTTACTCAGGTATTATTTACATACAGTATATTTTATCTTTTAAAGTGTATAGTTCTACTATAGAACTATAGTACATACATAAAACCACCACTACAATCAAGATAAGAATCTTTCCATCACCTCTAAAACAATTCCTTCATGCCAACTGTAGTCAGTTTCCTCTCCCACTCCACAGTCTGTGACAATCACTGTTCTTATTTCTGTTTCTGTAATTTTGTTCTTTTCCAGAATGTCATATAAATGAAATTATAAAGTATGTGACTTTTTGAATATGGCTTCTTTTACTTAGGAAACACTTTAGGGTCTTCTCCCTGTAACATATATTGATTGACATCTGTAATAATAATTTGTACCTTTTTTACCGGTGATTAGTATTCTACTGTGTGGGTATACCACAAAATATTTATACATGTACATGTAATGGGGCATTTATTTCTATTTTTGTACTATCAAAAAGTTCTTAAAACTGGAACTGAAACATCAAAGTTTGGAGAAGGTGTATTCAGTTACAGAGGGATAAATAAGGAGCACAATAAACTAGAACTATGGTCATTGATATGAGGAGATGCACATCAGTTCAAGAAACTGAAGCCAGTATTTATCTTAGGTATAAATTTTAAACAAATTTATTTTGGTATACTTCTATGTCAAAAAACATACCAAAAGTGACTGAACAATGCTATGAATTCAGTAATTTACTATATTGCAATCATCACCATAATTATGACTTTGGACATGAAAATTTTCTTAGCTATGACACCAAAAATACAGTTCATAAAATAAAGAGAAAAATAATGATTTGGACTTCAACAAAATTAAAAACTGTTGGGCTTCAAAAGATACCATTAACAAAATGAAAAAATAAGCCATAGACTGGAAAGAAATATTTACAAACCATATGTCTCATAAAGAACTAGTGTCCAGAATATGTAGAGAACTCTTAGAAGCCACTAATAAAATGTCAAATAAGACTATTAAAATTTTGGCAAAAGATTTGAATAGAGCAAATTGAATTCCACCCAACAGATGTAACAATAATTAATAAGAACATTAAGAATTGCTCAAGATCATTAGTCATTAGGAAATACAAATTAAGACCACAATGACATACCATTTCATACCCAGTAGAATATTTATATTAAAAAAACATACAAGGTAAAGATCTGTAAAAATACAAATACATGGAGGCTAAACAATACACTACTTAATAACGAAGTGATCACAGAAGAAATCAAAGAGGAAATCAAAAAATACCTAGAAACAAATGACAATGGAGACACAACGACCCAAAACCTACGGTATGCAGCAAAAGCAGTTCTAAGGGGGAAGTTTATAGCAATACAAGCCCACCTTAAGAAGCAGGAAACATCTCAAATAAACAACCTAACCTTGCACCTCAAGCAATTAGAGAAAGAAGAACAAAAAAACACCAAAGCTAACAGAAGGAAAGAAATCATAAAAATCAGATCAGAAATAAATGAAAAAGAAATGAAGGAAACAATAGCAAAGATCAATAAAACTAAAAGCTGGTTCTTTGAGAAGATAAACAAAATAGATAAACCATTAGCCAGACTCATCAAGAAAAAAAGGGAGAAGACTCAAATCAATAGAATTAGAAATGAAAAAGGAGAAGGAAAAACTGACACTGCAGATATAAAAAGAATCATGAGGGATTACTACAAGCAACTCTATGCCAATAAAATGGACAATCTGGAAGAAATGGACAAATTCTTAGAAATGCACAAACTGCCAAGACTGAATCAGGAAGAAATAGAAAATATGAACAGACCAATCACAAACACTGAAATTGAAACTGTGATTAAAAATCTTCCAACAAACAAAAGCCCAGGACCAGATGGCTTCACAGGCGAATTCTATCAAACATTTAGAGAAGAGCTAACACCTATTCTTCTCAAACTCTTCCAAAATATAGCAGAGGGAGGAACACTCCCAAACTCATTCTACGAGGCCACCATCACCTTGATACCAAAACCAGACAAGGATGTCACAAAGAAAGAAAACTACAGGCCAATATCACTGATGAACATAGATGCAAAAATCCTCAACAAAATACTAGCAAACAGAATCCAACAGCACATTAAAAGGATCATACACCATGATCAAGTGGGGTTTATTCCAGGAATGCAAGGATTCTTCAATATACGCAAATCTATCAATGTGATTAACCATATTAACAAATTGAAGGAGAAAAACCATATGATCATCTCAATAGATGCAGAGAAAGCTTTTGACAAAATTCAACACCCATTTATGATAAAAACCCTGCAGAAAGTAGGTGTAGAGGGAACTTTCCTCAATATAATAAAGGCCGTATATGACAAGCCCACAGCCAACATCATCCTCAATGGCGAAAAACTGAAAGCATTTCCACTAAGGTCAGGAACAAGACAAGGTTGCCCACTCTCACCACTCTTATTCAACATAGTTTTGGAAGTTTTAGCCACAGCAATCAGAGAAGAAAAGGAAATAAAAGGAATCCAAATCGGAAAAGAAGAAGTAAAGCTGTCACTGTTTGCAGATGACATGATACTATACATAGAGAATCCTAAAGATGCTACCAGAAAACTACTAGAGTTAATCAATGAATTTGGTAAGGTAGCAGGATACAAAATTAATACACAGAAATCTCTGGCATTTCTATACACTAATGATGAAAAATCTGCAAGTGAAATCAAGAAAACACTCCCATTTACCATTGCAACAAAAAGAATAAAGTATCTAGGAATAAACCTACCTAAGGAGACAAAAGACCTGTATGCAGAAAATTATAAGACACTGATGAAAGAAATTAAAGATGATACAAAAGGATGGAATGATGTACCATGTTCTTGGATTGGAAGAATCAACATTGTGAAAATGACTCTACTACCCAAAGCAATCTATAGATTCAATGCAATCCCTATCAAACTACCACTGGCATTTTTCACAGAACTAGAACAAAAAATTTCACAATTTGTATGGAAACACAAAAGACCCCGAATAGCCAAAGCAATCTTGAGAACAAAAAATGGAGCTGGAGGAATCAGGCTGCCTGACTTCAGACTATACTACAAAGCTACAGTAATCAAGACAGTATGGTACTGGCACAAAAACAGAAAGATAGATCAATGGAATAGGATAGAAAGCCCAGAGATAAACCCATGCACATATGGTCACCTTATCTTTGATAAAGGTGGCAGGAATATACAGTGGAGAAAGGACAGCCTCTTCAATAAGTGGTGCTGGGAAAATTGGACAGGTACATGTAAAAGTATGAGATTAGATCACTCCCTAACACCATACACAAAAATAAGCTCAAAATGGATTAAAGACCTAAATGTAAGGCCAGAAACTATCAAACTCTTAGAGGAAAACATAGGCAGAACACTCTATGACATAAATCACAGCAAGATCCTTCTTGACCCATCTCCTAGAGTAATGGAGATAAAAACAAAAATAAACAAATGGGACCTAATGAAACTTCAAAGCTTTTGCACAGCAAAGGAAACCATAAACAAGACCAAAAGACAGCCCTCAGAATGGGAGAAAATATTTGCAAATGAATCAACTGACAAAGGATTAATCTCTAAAATTTACAGGCAGCTCATGCAGCTCAATAACAAAAAAATAAACAACCCAATCCAAAAATGGGCAGAAGACCTAAATAGACATTTCTCCAAAGAAGATATACAGACTGCCAACAAACACATGAAAGAATGCTCAACATCATTAATCATTAGAGAAATGCAAATCAAAACTACAATGAGATATCATCTCACACCAGTCAGAATGGCCATCATCAAAAAATCTAGAAACAATAAATGCTGGAGAGGGTGTGGAGAAAAGGGAACACTCTTGCACTGCTGGTGGGAATGTGAATTGGTTCAGCCACTATGGAGAACAGTATGGAGGTTCCTTAAAAAACTACAAATAGAACTACCATATGACCCAGCAATCCCACTACTAGGTATATACCCTGAGGAAACCAGAATTCAGAAAGAGTCATGTACCAAAATGTTCATTGCAGCTCTATTTACAATAGCCCGGAGATGGAAACAACCTAAGTGCCCATTGTCGGATGAATGGATAAAGAAGATGTGGCACATATATACAATGGAATATTACTCGGCCATAAAAAGAAACGAAATTGAGCTATTTGTAATGAGGTAGATGGACCTAGAGTCTGTCATACAGAGTGAAGTAGGTCAGAAAGAGAAAGACAAATACCGTATGCTAACACACATATATGGAATTTAAGAAAAAAAAAATGTCATGAAGAACCTAGGGGTAAGACAGGAATAAAGACACAGACCTACTGGAGAACGGACCTGAGGATATGGGGAGGGGCAAGGGTGAGCTATGACAGGGCGAGAGAGAGGCATGGACATATATACACTACCAAATGTAAGGTAGATAGCTAGTGGGAAGCAGCCGCATGGCACAGGGATATCAGCTCGGTGCTGTGACCACCTCTGGAGGGGTGGGATAGGGAGGGTGGGAGGGAGGGAGACAAAGAGGGAAGAGATATGGGAACATATATATATGTATAACTGACTCACTCTGTTATAAAGCAGAAACTAACACACCATTGTAAAGCAATTATACCCCAATAAAGATGTTAAAAAAGAATGCAAATGCAAATTTTGAATAGATTTTGAAAGTATATTATAAGGAAGCAAGCTGAGTATAGGAAAGAGCTCCTAAATTCCTTTTTAATTTTCAAAACACATTTTGAAAAATAAAGTTAACAACAATAATAGAAAACCCAATTTAAAATTGGGCAAAGGACTTGAGTGGACTTCTCCAAAGAAGGTATACAAATGGCCAATACGCACATGAAAAGATGCTCAACATCACTAATCATTAGGGAAATGCAAATTAAAATCACAGTGAGATACCACTTCACACTCATTGTAATGACTACTATAGAAAAAACAAAACAAAATGACAAGTGTTAGTGGGAGATTGGGATTGACATATACACACTACTATATATAAATTAGATAACTAATAAGAACCTACTGTATAGCACAGGGAAATCTACTCAATACTCTGTAATGGCCTATATGGGAAAAGAATTGAAAAAAAGAGTGGATATATGTTATGTATAACTGACTCACTTTGTTATAAAGCAGAAACTAACACACCATTGTAAAGCAATTATATCCCAATAAAGTTGTTAAAAAAAAAAATACAATACCAACAACACCAAGCATCAGTTGGGATACGGAGAAAACAAAATGTGAGTCAGAAATTAAAATGATAGAGCCACTATTAGTCTGGCAGTTATTTTAAATAAATAAATCATAAGTTTATCAAATGTTCAAGTGATTTTATAATTAAAACCACAGTAAAATAACATTATATACCAATTAAATAGCTAAATTTAAAATAACTATCCAAACCAATGTTGCTGAAAATGTTAAGAAACTGCAACTCTTGAACACTGTTGGCCTCAATGTAAAATGGTATAAATAAGAAAACAGTTTCTTACACATAGTAAAACAGTTGAGAATTTCCTTAAAAATTAAACAAAATTATACCAATATATGTAGGTAAATGGTTTCCAATGTCAGAGATGGCTATGTGTGTTTATTAAAGGACAAAATAAAGTATACTTGTAGTGAAATGAATGAAATGTTTTGTATCTTGACTGTCTCAATGTCAATATCCTGGTTCTGATACTGTAATAGTTTTGCAAGAAACTAAGTAATGTATATGCAGGACCTCCTGGCATTATTGCTTTCAACTACATGGGAAACTACAATTAACTCAAAATTGAAAGTTTGTTTAAAAAAAGAGATTAACATGCACTTATGCATTTACAATATGATTCATCCATTCCACATCTGGTTATTTATTAATATATAAGAGAAAATAATACCTATGTTACATGATAAATTGTACATAAATACTTTTATTATAATATCTCAAAACTGCAAGTTGCTGAAGTGTCCATAAATAGGTGAATATATAAATAAGCTGTTGTACATACAAAAATCGGAATGCTATTAAGCAATAAAAATGAATAAAATATTAATACACACAATGACACTGATGAGTTTCAAAAATAATTATATTGGGTTAAAAACAGACAAAAACAGTACATACTGTATGATTCTGTTTATATTAAATTCTAGAAAAGCAAAAATAATCTATAGTGATAGCAGGCCTATGATTGCCTCAGCTGATGGAAGAAGGGTGTTGGGGAAGTGTAGGAAGGAGGGTTTCAAAGGGGCATAAGGAAACTAGGTTGTGGGGTAGATATGTTTACCTTCTTGATTACGGTTATAATTTCACAGGTGTAAGCATATGACAAATATTTGAAATGGAACCTTGAAATTGTAATATTCATACAATTGAATATTATTTAGCACTAAAAGGAATGAAGCACTGATACATGGTGCAATATTGATGTACCTAGAAAACAGGCTAAGTGGTAGAAGCAAGACAAAATATGCCACATACTGTATGATTCCACTTATATAAAAGCTCAGAATAGGCAAATCTATAAAGACAGAAAGTATATTAGTAGTTCTTAGAAGATGGGTGACAGGGGGAATGAAGAATGAATGCTGTTTCTTTATGTAGTGATAAAAGTTTTCTAAAATTAGATACTTGTGATAGTTGCACAACTCTGCACATATTCTCCAAACCACTGAACTGCATAAGAGTGAAGCTTATGATATATGAATTATATCTCAAAAAATCTGTTATTTACAAAATACAGGAATAGATTGTTGGAACAATTTGTAAATGCAGAAAAATAATGTGTGAGCCAGCTACTGGAATGAAAATTACCTTCATTTAGGACAGTAAATAAATAAATAAACTTGTTATTAATGTGCAAACACTAATGTTTTATTGGAACAAAGAAGGATTATCTCAAAGGCTGAAATTTAATAGATGGGAAAGCTACTTATTAAAGATCATGAAAAATTGAGAAGAGTCAATAACAGTGATCTCTTTTCTGATAAATTACATCCATATCGAATATCAAATGAAGATTAAACAAAAAATCTTGGAAACCAGATTCAAGCCGAAATTCTACCCTGACTTTAAATTTTTTAACAACAAACAGAATATAATATTATTTGTATGTACGTGCAAGCATTTGCCTACATACACATATCTGGAGAAATTATACCAACAAACTTTTCATAAACAGGGTAACTACTTTTATAAGAGAATCAGAAATCACTATATTAATTCCACTCTAATTACAGAAAAGTATTGGGGAGATGCCTTGTCATGGCACAGAATGCAATCTCACCTAAGGCACAGAATTGTCATTGTTTCACATCTTTCCTGGGTCATCATGTGATGCTCTGTGGATTACTGAATATTTGTGTAGACAGGCATCTGGGTACAACTTAAACCAAGATGATAATTAGAAGGGAGACTGACACTACTCACTTGAATAATGCAAAGTACTATTGACATTGTGGGTAGAGTTACGCCAGGATTTTTAAAGTGTGTGATCCAGATTACTTAAATCACAACTACTTGGAGGGCTTACTTAAAAAACAAAATATTGGATCTTGATACAGAAAAAGTAAGAGTATCTGAAAGCGGGATTTGAGAATCTACTTTTAAAGCATCCACAAATAATATTATGCACATTAATAATACTTATCTAAACACTGTCTATAATTCACTATTTGTCTTTGGGAGTTGTGCATTTAGAAATGTGTGCATCTAGGTTTGGTTCAATATTTTCTCACTAAAATGTCAAAAAATTTACTTGTTTCTATTTTTACGGTAACATTTATTAAGAATCTCAAAAGGGACTATGTATTAGTGTTCCTGAAAGCAAGTATATTCATGCATTCATGCGCACACACACACACGCTTTAAATTAGTTTTTGAATGTAATTTGTGATAGAAGAGTTTATACTCTCCCTAATTGTATGTCCTTTTTCTGTCTTTCAGGTAGAAAAGAAAGGGAGGAAGACCTAAACGTAGTATTCTAAATCTGTGTACTTCCTTTGAAGTTGACAACTTTGCTAAGTTTCCTAACTCAATGCCAAGATTTCATTATTGGTGTTTTTATTCTCACACTCTTATGTATAACCCTGGCTTTGATGAATTAGGCTAAGTCACATGTGAGCATTAATATCCTTTTATCCAAAAGATGCAAAATTATGTAGACTAGAGAAAAGCAGGTAAAGTGGCTTTCTTGCCCCCCTGCTCTAGGTCAGACTTCTGATTTTGCTTTTCTGTATCTTCTTACTAGAACAATAAAAACATTAAAGAACAGATCCAAAGAACACAGCTAAGGAAAGAACGTGTTTTTCGGAGATTTCCCAAGCTACCCTCCAAGACTTTTTCTGCGTGGAGTCATTTCCAAATAATAGCAATCTCAGAATCATTTTATAGCACCAACTACAAGAGGGACATGAATTCACAAACACACACACACACTCATACACACAAACACTACAGAGACATATACAAGAAGATGACCCAGAGAGGAGATTTTGAGAAACAAAGACAAAGGAACCAAAGAATTTTTTTTAAAAAATAGTCCAAAAACACTCCCAATAAGGCATAGCTTTTACAAGCTTTCAAAACTTTGTAAACCTACACGTTTTGCCTCCTGGAACCATGTGAACCAACTATGAACCTATCTTGACCTTACTGAAGATCAATAGAACTCTGCCTGGGAGGAGAAAAAGAAGAATCTTTAAGTTTCTTATAGAGCTTGGAATGTGCTACTAAGATTGAACAAACTCAGTCAATGTGTATTCAACTATTTATTCATCCATTGAAAACTATCAATGTAATGTCTCATGTCTGTTATACTCTTTAAAATGCATACCTTCACTGAACAAATATATAGTATATAAGTTGAACTAAGGACCAGAAAGAGAAGATATGTTCAAGTAGTATGGGTTGAGCTCATAAATAGATGAAGCAAGTTAGTAGAATAAGTTAGAAAGGTATTAGTAATTCAGAAGTTCACAGGGATATTACAGATGAGTAGACTTACTGCCCAAATATATTTATAAATAAGTGTTGCCGGTTGTGTTCCTGATCATAAATGCAATTGAATTAACCAAGGAAATTTTGAGTGTTTTGAAAAAGCTCAATAAAGAAGACTTTTTTTTCCCCACCAAGGTTTCGGATCAAATTGAGAAACAGTAGCAGAGACAGAAGATGAAGCACAAAATATATATACATGGTTATGATAAAGCCATGTGGGACACCTCATGTCAGCTAGTGTAACATCAGACTGGGTCTATTCACTCTCTAACTAACTTCCCTGAAGTCCAGGTCTTCTGGCAGCACACCTGAGGAAAGTGTTGAATTTAGAGAAGACTGCACTTGACTAGGTTGCCCCTTCCACTGGATCGTGCAGAAGGAAGAAGTGAAGGAGCAGAGGTACACAATGTCCTATCTCAAGACTTTAGATGTTTCCAGTTTAGAACAAATACCACTGTCAGTTCCTCCCCAAGCAGTACACCTACCTAGCTGAAATGGAGAGGAGTAAGATTTGCAGTAAGAGTGCAGGAGTTTACATGGAAACCTGTACTCACGAAAACTGGAAGGTGGAAAATGGCATTTCCCTCTGAAAAAAAGAGTAGAAGAAAGCAAGCCTTCACAAGCAAATATGATCCCTGAAAACAAAACTCTTAGCAATCAGTGATACCACAATTTTCCTTTTTAATTCATTTCTTCCTGAAACCCTAAATATGTAAAGCTGTGATAATGTTTGAATAATTATAGGGAGTACAGGAGAAGTAGGGGTTTCTTGCATTTGAAGAAGTAGAGTTCATTCTGCCATAATACAGTGAATAAAAATGGTTATACTGAAAGAGTGGTGTATAATGATTTAATACTTATATATGCAGATCAGATGATTCCTGTATAACATAGGTTTAAACTGAATGTGTCCACTTATAAGAAGATGAGAATTTTTTTCAGTATATGTAGTACCTGTATTTTCATTTTACAGATCTTTAAATTAACAATGTATGAGGAAAAGTTTGTGTTCATCTGAGAATGCAATATGTGGAATCAAAAGAACTAGGGTTTGAATCTTGACTCTATCCAAAGTGTTTCAACTTCCTGCCCTTGAATGAGACATTTATCAATTCCTTTGTTTTTGAGGAAGAGATAGCAGTACTTTGAATTTCAACTGCATGGGGGAGCATTCGGTGCCCCTAACCCCTACATTGTTCAAGGATCATGTGTATGTATATAAAAAATGTTTATATATATATACTTACTCAAAAATAAAATAAGTTAAAATTTATCAGAGATAAAAAGTCAAACTAATCTTTAGCAGAATAAACTGGATTTAGTGGAAAATAGATTATTAGTAAACATTTTATTGAAGAAAAGTACTTCAGACCGTGGGAAAGCTGTAGATAAGGTGCATACAGTTATTTATGCTACACTTAAAAAGTGGCATTCTTTACCTTCAATGTAAGCACAACTTAGACTTTCTTTACCTCAAAGAAAAAAAACAGTAAAACTTAAAGGGAGAAAAAAAACTCTGGAAAATGCAACATTACTTGTTTGTTGAATATGTTCCAGTAAGCACAAAATAGTTCATATATATATCTAATTTTAAAAAAGACACAATGTTACTAAGCTTGGAATGCCTATTTACTTTCCCTGTACAAATAAAAGGGATTAAAGCAAGTGAAAAATCATCCATTTCATGATCAAATGAAAATGTTTGGTGTGGAGAAAATGTTCCCCTAACTATAAATAGTCTAAATTCACCAGCTATACTTATTTCAACAATCATCTTATTCTGCTTTCTGAATACATGGTTATGCTGCTTAATAGAAAATAAGTATTTCATCTTGAAGATTGAAATCTAGGTTTTTAGTTTAATCATTCAACACAGAAACATAGTAAATTATTACAAAAGCATAACTACCTCTGATGGTAAAGAATAGAAAGAATTGAATTTTTGTCAGTTGCTGTTCTGCCTACAGTAACTTGAAATGGTTCATATTTTCAAACTGTGTTATGGACAGAGAATGGTTTCTTACAGGTTAGAATTTTATTAGGTACAACCCCTAAATTTAATATAAATTATGAATTAAGAATTGGTGGGAAATTGCTCTTTCAAATTTTAGTTCAGTTTTTGTCTATCTAGACATATGTCTGACCCTGGGTCCCATTTTAATTTTACGAAAGTTTATTGAGATATAATCCATATATCAAAAAATTAACTTTTAAAATGTACTTATCAGCAGTTTCTCGTATATTCATGCTGTTGTGTGACCATCATCACTAACTAATTCCAGAATATTTTTAACCCTTCATGGAGAAGTGTCATACCCATGAGAAGTCACTATGCATCCCCTGCCTCTCTCTAGCTCCTGGCAAACACTAACACATTTCTGTCTCTCTGAATTTGTGTATTTTGACCCTTCATAAAAATGGATGCATAAAATATGTTTCCTTTGTGTCTGACTTCTTTCATTTAGCATACTTTTTTCATCATTTATCCATGTTGCAGAATGTGCTGAATTGTATTTTATTTCATGGATAGGTCACATTTTTCTAATCCATTTAACGGCTGATGGATTTTTGGGTTATTTACACTTTGGGATATTATTCATGTGCAATTTTTAGTGTGGACATGTGTTTTCAATTCTCTTGGGTATATAACTAAGAGTAGAATTGCTGGATCAGATAGGAACATGCTTAACTTTTTCAGAAATATTCAAATTATTTTCCAAAATGGCTACACCATTTCAAATTCCTATCAGCACGGTATGAGAGTCTTAATTTCATACATTTTTGCCAAAACTCATTCTGCCTTTTTGCTTCTAGCCAACCTAGCAGATGTGAAGTCATATTTCACAGTGAAATGGTTTGCACTTCTTTAATAGGTGATGATGTTGAGCATCTTTCCCT
>NW_006796479.1:282778-355898 GCF_000442215.2 Lipotes vexillifer | reverse complement strand
TCCCTATGTGTATTGTTCATTCATATATATATTTTATAAAAATATATGTCCATATTTTTTATCCACTTTTTAAAAGATGGGGTCATTTGCCTTTTTATTGTTAGGTTTTAAGAGTTCTTTACATATACTGGATATAGGTCTCTTGGCATATATATGATTTGAAAATATTTACCCCAATTCTGTGAGTTACCATTTCAATTTCTTGATGGTGTCCTTAAAGAAAAAAAGTTTTTTTTAAACTTTGACAACATACAGTTTGCCTAGTATTTTGTTCTGTCATTTTTCCTTGGATATCATATCTAAAAAAAAAGTGGCTTGATTCAAAACCATGAAGATTTAGTCTTATGTTTTCTTCTAGGAGTTTTATTATTTTAGTGCTTTCATTTATCTACCTATGTGAGTTAATTTTTCCACATAGGATGAGGTAATTCTTTTATATATTCTTTCTTCATTCTTTATTTATTTAGGTATTTATTTATTTTTCTTCATTGTTTTATATATGGAGATCCAGTGGTACCAGCACTATTTGTTTTCCCATTGAATTGACATGGCATTCTTCCTTGTCAAAAATCAACTGACCACAAATATAATGACTTGTTTTGAACTGTAAATTGTATTCAACTGATACATAATTTTATCCTTACTGAAATATTACACTGTCAAATATGATGACAGCAAGATGATGGACTAGGAGGCCCTCATCCCCCTTAAAAACTATGATTTAACAACTACTCATGGATACAGATAGCTCTTGGAGAACTCTGGTGCACAATTAAGAATATACAGCAATCCAAAGGAGAACTAAAAATGAGAATGGACTTATAGAAGAATTTAGGAAGCAATCAACCTGAATCACCTAATTACTAGGCCAGCAGAGCTTGGCACCAAGATGAATTGCCTTGGCCATGACTTCCCCCTACTGGAGAAGAGAAACAAGACAATATGCACAGCCTTTGCCACCAAACACCCCTGCAGTCTTTGCTAACTTAACATCAGTAGACAGAGCTTCCTGAAGTTTATGCTGCTGTGCCCTGCTGGAGACTGAGTCACTGCTGCACCAACACCTGAGCCAAAGCCATGACTGTAACTTCTGGAACAGAAGCCCCTAATATGCTGCCCTGAGGCTGAAGCTGGTACTGCATCTCTTCAGAGCCAGAGCTGCCATATTCACACACTAGTCCTAGTATTGGTACTGCTCCTCCAAACTGTCAGTCCTGAAATCAGTGTCCCTGGACCTGACAGCAGATCTGGCACTATCACACACACCCCATCCAGCTGGTACCTTCATGCCTACTCAAAGATATTTTCCCACTAAAAGCAGTCTGTAAATCTAGAAGAGGTGTCTGCTCCTTCAAATGCACAGACACCAATGCAAGGCACCAAGGAACATGAAAAATCAAGGAACTATGACATCACCAAAGGAATACGATAAATTTTCAGTAACTGTCTGTAGAAATTACCTGGCAAAAATTCAAAATAATTCCTTAAAAACACTCAGTGAGCTACAAGAGATCACAGATAGAATATTTACTAAAATCAGAAAAACAGTATGTGAACAAAAGTAGAAATTCATCGAAGAGATAAAAATCACAGACATATACACACAAAACAAATAAAAATTCTGGAGCTGAAGAAGACAATGAATAACTTGAAGAATTCAATAAAGAACTTCAACAGAAAATTCAAGGAAACAGAAGAAAGAACAGCAAACTTGAAGAAAAGTCATTTGAAATTATCCAATTAGAGGAGCAAAAGAAGAAAAAAAAAGAATGAAAAATAGTGAAGAAAGCCAACAAGATTTATTGAACATTATTAGATGAATCAACATACATATTATAGGAGCCTCAGAAAGAGACAGAAAGAGGAAGGGACAGAATGCTTATTTAAAGAAATAATGACTGAAATCTTCCAAAATCTTAGGAAGGAATTATAAATTCAGGTACAGGAAGTTCAAAAGACCCAAAATAAGGTCAATTCAAAATGACTACATCACAATATATTATAATGCTATGGTCAAATATCAAAGGAAAAAAGTTAATTTTAAAAGTTGCACTAACAAAAGCAACCCATCTTATAAGGGTACCTCCATAAGACTATCAGTGGATTTCTCAGCAGAAACACTGCAGGCCAGGAGAGAGTGAAATGATACATTCAAAGTAATAAAAGAAAAAAAAAAAAACACACAACCCTGCCAACCAAAAATGCTATACCTGACAAAACTGTTCTGTAAAAATTAATGAGACAAAAATCTATCCCAGACAAAACAAACAAACAAACAAAAAACCAAAAGAAAACTGACCCACTTTACAGAAAAAGCTTAAGGGAGTTCATCAAATTGAAATGAAAGCACACTAAGAAAAAACAACGTGAAAGCATCTGAAAGCATAAATCTTGCCTGTGAAGGTAAATATATAGACACATACAGAAAAATGTAACACTGTAATGTTGATGCATAAATTAATTTAAAAACTAATAAAAATTATAAGAAAAATTTGTTAGTGGTTATATAACACAAAAATTATCAAATTGTGACTACAAGAACAAAAAGCACTAGGAGCAGAGACTAAAAGTGAATGAAAGTGAAAACAAAAACACAACACACTAAAACTTACATGATGCAGCAAAACTGCAGTAAGAGCAGTTTATAACAATAAATGTCTATATTAAAGGAAGACCTCAAATAACCAGTGTAATTTTATACTTCAAGGAATTAGAAAATGAAGAAAATAAGCACAAAGTTAGCAGAAGAAAGGAAGTAATAAAGATTAGAGTATAAATAAATCAAGAAAAGAAAACCATAGAAATAAAACAAGAATCTGAGAGCTGGTTTTTGAAAAAAATTAATAAAATTAGCAACCTCTTAGCTAGACTAGCCAAGAAAAAAAGAGAGAATATTCAAATAAATAAAATCAGAAATGAATGAGGACACATTAAAACAAATACCATAGAAATAAAAAGGATCATAAAGGACTATTATTCACAAGCATATAAATCTCAACAACTTGAATAACCCAGAGGAAATGGATATATTCCCAGAAACATACAATTTATCAAACCTGAATCAAGGAGAAATTAAAAAAATACTGAACAGAACAATAATAAGTAATTAAATTGAATCATTAATGAACTCCTGAAAAGAAAAGCCCAGGACCAGATGGCTTCATGGGTGAATTCAACTAACCATTCAAAGAAGAATTAATAACAATAATCCTTAAACTCTTCCAAAAGAATAGAAAAGGAGGGAATACAGTCAAACTCATTTTACGAGGCCAGCATCACTCTGATACCAAGGCCATACAAAGACACTACAAGAAAATAAAATTCAGGTCAATATCCCTGATGAACATAGAGGCAAAAATCCCCAATAAAATTCTTATCAGTTTGAATTCAGCAGCACAGTAAAAGTATCACATATTTTGAACAAGTGGGATTTATCCTTGGGATGCAAGAATGGTCAACATATGCAAATAAATCAGTATGATATACCACATTAACAGAATGAAAGAGAAAGTCATATTATCATCTCAGTAGTAGCAGAAAAAACATTTGACAAGATTCAACACACTTTCATAATAAAAAATACTCTCAACAAAATAGGTTTAAAAGACTTACCTCAACAGTGAAGATCATAAATGACAAGCCCACAGCTAACATCATACTCAATGGTAAAAAACTGAAAGATTCTCTTCAAAGATCAGGAGCAAGACAAAGATGCCCACTCTTGCCACTTCTATCCAACATATTACTAGATAGCAATGTCAGAGCAATTAGACAAGAATAAGAAATAAAAGGCATAAAATTACAAAGGAAAAAGTAAAATTATCTACATTTGCAGATGACATGATCATATATACAGAAAACCTTAAAGATTCAACAACAGCAAAATAACTGTTAAAACTAATAAATAAATTCAGTAAAGTTGCAGGATAGAAATCAACATAAAATATCAGTTGCAGGCTTCCCTGGTGGCGCAGTGGTTGAGAGTCCATCTGCCGATGCAGGGGACACAGGTTCGTGCCCCGGTCCGGGAAGATCCCACATGCCATGAAGCGGCTGGGCCCATGAGCCATGGCCACTGAGCCTGAGCGTCCGGAGCCTGTGCTCCGCAATGGGAGAGGCCACAACAGTGAGAGGCCCATGTACCGCAAAAAAAAAAAATCAGTTGCACTTCTATATGCAAATGATGGACTTTCTAAAAATGAAATTAAGAAAATACCCCATTCATATAGCAACAAAAATAATAAAATACTTAGGGAAAACTTAACCAATTAGTGAAAGTCTGGTACACTGAAAATTACATAAGATTGATGAAATAAATTAAATAAGACACAGACAAGTAGTAAGAAATCTGTGTTCATGAATTGGAAAGATTAATAATGTTAAAATGTCTATACTATCCAAAATGATATTCATATTCAATTAAACACCTATCAAAATCTCAAGGACATTCTTTACATATATAGAAAAAATAATCCTAAAATTTATGGAACCATGAAAGACCCCGATAGCCAAAGCAATGTTTAGCAAGAAAAACAAAGCTGGAGGTATCACATTTTCTGATTTCATAATATATTACAAAGCAACAATAAATGAAACAGTATGGTACAGGCATAAAAACAGACATATGGAACAATGGATAGAGCCCAGAAATAAATCCACACATCTATGGACAATTGATCTTCAACATGGGTGTCAAAACACACAATGAGGAAATGATAGCTTCTTCAATAAATGGTGTTTAAAAAATAAGGAATACATTTGCAGAAGAATAAGATTGGAATCTCACACAATATAAAAAACTCAACTCAAAATGGTTAAAGTCTTAAGGGTTAAAACCAAAAATCTGAAAACCATAAATCTACTAGAAGAAAACATGAAGAAAAGCTTCTTGGCATTATTCTGGGCACACATTTTTGGCTACAACATCAAAAGCTCAGGCAACAAAAGTAGAAATAGAAAAGTGAGATGGCATAAAACTAAAAAACTTCTACATTGCAAAGGAAACCATAAACTGTATTAAAAGACAAACTATAGTGTTATAGAAAATATTTTCAAATTCTGTATCAGATAAGGAGTTACTATCATATAATTTTAATATATGAACTTCATACGGAACTTCTACAACTTAATGGCAAAACAACGAACAATTTGATTAATAAAAAATGACAAATGAATAGAAATTTCTCAAAAAAGACACACAAATGGTCAGCAGTTATATGAAAAAGTGCTCAACATCACTAATCAGTCAAATGCAAATCAAAACCTTGCTCTTGTTAGAATGTCCATTACCAAAAAGACAAATGATAAGTGTTGGTGAGGATGTGAAGAAAAGGAAAATCCCTGTACACTGTTGATGGGAATGTAAATTGATATAGCCATTTATGGAAAACAGTATGTAGTTTTCTCAAAAAATGAAATAAACAAAACAAAACTATCTTATGACCCAGCAACCCCACTACTGGTTACATGTACAAAGGAAATGAAATCTGAATCTCAATTTGCTATCTGAATTCTCATATTCATGGTAGCATTATTCACAATGGCCAAGATATGGAAACAATCTAAATGTCTCTTGATGAATAAATAAAATGTAAACTGTGATACACACACACACACACACACACACACACACACACACACACACAATGGAATATTATACAGCCTTTAAAAAGAATAAAATTCTTCCATATGCAACAATGTGGATGAACCTGTGAGGATATTATGCCTGGTGAAATAAACCAGACATAGAAAAACAAACACTGTATAATCTCACTTATATGTGGAATCTAAAATAGTCAAACTGGCTGAAGCAGGGAGTAGAATGGTGGTTGCCAGAGGCTAGGGAAGGGAGGAAATAAGAAATATGGGTCAAGGGGTACAAGGTTTCAATCATGCAAGATGAATATGTTCTGGTGATCTAAAGTATGGCAAATCAATATTAAAAATACTGTATTATGTACTTAAATTCATTAAGAGGATAGATATTAAGTGTTCTTAGCATAAAAAAAGAATATGATAATTATGTGAGGTGAGTGATATATTAACTAGCTTGATTGTGGTGATTATTTTAAAATGTATATCTATATCAAAACATCACATTACACATCTTAAGTATATACAATTTTTACTGATCACATCAATGATGCTGGAAAAATGATAAATTGCCACACTGTCTTGATTACTGTAGCTTGCATTAACTTTTGAATTTTAGAAGTGTGAATATTCCTACTTTGTTCTTCATTTGGGACTTGTTTTAGCTATTCTGGGTCCAAATTTCCACAAGATTTGAGGATCAATTTGTCTATTACTGGAAAAATATGCAGTTGGAATTTTGACAGAAATTGTGTTAAACCTTTACATCAACTTGAGAAATATTTTTCTTAACAACAATAATTTTTCTGATCTTAAACATTGTATTGCTGTTCATTTATTTAGATATTATTTAATTTCTTTCAATTTCTTTTGTATTTTCAGTGTACCAGCCTTGCACATCTTTTATTATTTAAATTTATTCCTAAATATTTTGTTCTGTTGATGCTATTGTAATGAACTTTTCCATATGGTTTAATTTTAGAAATATTCATTGTTCGAATATAGAAATGCAGTTGAACTTTACATATTTATAATCTTTGCAAACTGGCTGAGATCATTCTTTAGTTCTAAAAGTTTTTTAAAAATATATTCTTCAGGATTTTCTATATACAAGATCATGACAGTTGTGAAGAAATAATTTGAAAATTTCCCTTCCAATCTTGATAACTTTAACCTCATTTTCTTGACTAATTTCACTAGCTAGCATTTCCAGTATAATGATTAATAGAAGTGCCAGAAGCACATATCTCTGTATTGTTACTGATCTTATGAAGGAAGGATCAAGTCTTTCACAGTTAAATATAACATAAACTGTGAGTATTTCTGTAGATGACCTTTATCAGGTTGAGGAAATTTATTCTAGTCTTAGTTTCTTGAGCACTTTTTATTGTGAAAGAGAGCTAGATTTTGTCAAATATTTTTCAGCATCTATTCAGATGTTCATGTTGTTTATTTTATTTATTCAATTAATATGGTATATTATATTGATAGATTTTCACAAGTTGAACCAACCATGAACTCCTGTAGTAAATAATTCCTGGTGTATAAATCATCTTTATGTGTGGTTGCCTTTGGTTTGCAAGCATTTTGTATAGGGTTTTTGTTTTTATATTCCTAAGAGATATCAGTTTTTAGTTTCCTTTCCTTGTAATGCCCTTATCTTTTTTGGTTATCAAGGTAATGCATGCCTTAGAATGATTTGGGAAGTGTTTCCTCTTTGCTATTATGAGGAATAGTTTGAGTGATTGGTGTTAATTTTTCTTTAGACATTTGTTAGAACTCACAAGTCAAGTCATGTACACCAGGGCTTTGCTTATTGGAATATTTTTAAAGTATAATTTAATCTCTTTATTGTAATACTTAGGTCTATTAAGATATTCTGTTTTCTTCTTTTGCATAAGTTTGAGTAGTTTATATCTCTGTAGGTATTTGTCTGTTTCATCTAGGTTATCTAAATTGTTGTCATATGAACAATTGTTGATAATACTCCCCTACAATCCTTTTAATTTTTCTAATGTCATTAATGGTGTACTTTCTTTCATTACTGATTTTAGAAATTAGCTCTCTCTCTCTCATCAGTCCAGCCAATTTAGCTGATCTTTCCAAAAAACCAAGTTTTGATTTCACTGAGTTTTCTCTATTGTGATTCTACCTATAGTTCATTAATTTTCTTACTATACTTTATTATTTCTTTCTTTCTGCTTACTTTGAGTATAGCTTTTCTTTTTTTCATGGTCGTTAATGTGAGTGGTTATGCTTATTATTTACAATTATTTTTCTTTTGTAATATAAATATTTATAGCTACAAATTTCTACTAGGCACTGCTCTAGATGCATCCCATAGTTACAATATGTTGTGTTTTTATTTTATCCATTTTTAAGGTTTTTTTCCCCTAAACCTTTGTGATTCCTTCTTAAACCACCTGTTATTTTAGAGTGTGGTTTAGTTTCTGTATATTTGTGAGTTTTGTGAGTTTCTACATGTTATTGATTTCTAACTTCAATCCATTTTGTTCAGACAACATAACTTGTTCCATTTCAATCCCCATACATTTATTGTGTCTTATTTTATATCTTAAAATATGGTCTTTATTGGAGAATGTTTTATGTGCACTTGAGAAGAAAGTTTATTCCCCTGTTTTACATCAAAGTGTTCTGTTAATATGTTTTAGGTCTAGAGGATTTGCAGTGTTGTCCAAATCTTCCATTTTTTGATCTACTGCTGAGATATTATATTCATTATTAAAAGTTGGGTACAAAGTCTCACATTATTCTTTTTAAATTCTCTATTTTTCATATATTTTGGTCCAGTGTTGTTGAGTGCACAATATTTATAATTGTGTCCTCTTGACCTTTTCATCAATATAAAATATTTGACTCCTATAGCAATTTTATCTTAACATCTATTTTGTCTGATACAATTATAGCCTCTCTACCATTTATCTTTTGGGTAGTGTTTATATGGTATATCTTATTCCATCATTTTATTTTCAACCTGTTTGTAACTTTGAATCTAAAGTGTAACTCTTGAAGATAGCACTGTAGTTGGATTGTGGATTTTTTTCATCTTTTCCATCAATCTTTACCTTTTACTGTAGTTTTATTCTATTTACATTTAATATAATTACTAATTAGATGATTTATATCTGAAATTTTGCTATTTGTTTTCTGTAAATTTTATGTGCTTTTTGTTTTTCTGTTGGTCCATTACTGTATTATTTTGTGTTAAATAGATATACTGGAGTATTCAATTTTAATTTATTGTTGCTTGTTTTACTAAATTTTTCTGAGTTTTTTTCCTTAATGGTTACCACGAGGGTTATGAATAACCTAGAACAATCTATTTCAGAATAATATCAATGTAATTTCAGTAATATAAAAAAGTCAGAAATATACAAAAAAATACAGTGCCATTTTCTTTTCCTCTTAATACTATTATTATCATACAAACTACATTTTATATACCATAAGTCCATCAACACAGTTTTATAATTATTATTGGTGCAATTTTCTTTTGAATAAAATAGGAAAATAAGAGTTTTACAAAGAAAAGTATGTATTACTTAGCCTCAAAAGGAATGAAATATGGTTATATACTACAACATGGATGAATCTTGAAAACATTATACTAACTGAAAGAATCCAGAAACAAAATGCTATACATTATATGAAAACATTGAGATGAAATATTCAGAATAGGTAAATACACAGAGACAGAAAACAGATTAGTGTTTGTCCAGGGCTGGGGAAGAAAGAAGTGGGGAGTAAAAGCTTAATGGATACAGCGTTTCCTTTGGAGGTAATAAAAATGATTTGGAACTATACGGTGATGATGACCGTATAACACTATGACTATATTAAATATTTACCACTGAACTGTACACTTTAAAATAGTGAAAATGGTGTATTTTATGTTATGTGTACAAAATATACATTTATACTGTCTTTTATATTTACCTAAATAGTTACCTTTATCACTTTTCTTTATTTCTTTGTGTGGATTTAAATGACACTCTAGTGTCTTTTTTATTTCAGCCATAATGACTCCTTTTACTTTTTCTTATAATGCAAGTTTACTAGCAACAAATTTTCTCAATTTTGTTTTCCAGTAATGCCTTAAATTCTTAATTTTTGAAGTATAATTTTGCTAAATATAGAATGCTTGCTTTACATTATTTTTTTCTTTAAACACCTGAATGTGTCATCCATTTGCCTTCAGGTTTCCATGATACAAAGTCAGCTGTTAATCTTCTTGAGGATTCCTTTTGTCCACTGAAGAAAAACCCATAACCTAAAAGTTGAAAGTTACATTTTATTCGGGGACTTTACTGAGGAATATAACCAAGGAAACAACCTCTCAGATGGCTCTGAGGAGCTGCTCTGGAGATAAGGGAGAAGCCTGGAAATATAGGAGTTTTTGCTGAAAAAAAAAATGAAGTTGAAGATTGCAAGATTACTGCTAATCACAAAAAACAGGCATCTCAAGTTAATGATTTTAGTGATTTTCCATGTATGGGAAGATGCAAGAGTTTGGGCTCATTGAAATTATTCCTTAGGTATGTATCTTAAATATCTAGGGTCAGTGTCCTGTTTTTCTTCATCCTGAATTCCCCTCAGGGTGCAGCATCTGCACAGCTGGAGTTGCTGATGACTTGATGGCAGGCAACATTAGTTGTCTACTGGAATGTCATTGCAACATTCTTTGTTTACTGAAATGACAGGCAACGGTTCTTGTCCACATTTTCATGTGATAATATATTTTCTCATTCTGTTTTCAAGATTTTCTTTTTTTTTCTCTTTGGATTTTGACAATTTTACCATGATGAGTGTAGATGTGGCTTTCTTTGAGTTTATTTTACTTGGAGCTCGTTAAAATACTTGGGTGTGTTTTTCAATCAAATTGCTTCAATGTTTGAAAATCAGACCAATCTTTTTCGTCAGTTTTGGGAAGTTTTGGAAATTATGTCCTTAAATATTCTTTCTGGCCCTTTCTCTTCTCTTTTTCTGGGACTCCCATTATGAAAATTTTGGTATATTTGATAGCGTCACACACATCTCTGAGGCTCTGTTCATCTTTCTTTATTTTTTTTCTGTTCTGTTCCATATGGGATAGTTTCAATTGCCATCTTCAAGTTGGATAATTATTTATTTTGTATGTGCAAATATTTTGTTAAGACACTATGGTGAATTTTTCCTTTCAGCTTTTGTATTTTCAACTCTAGAGTTTCTATTTGGTTCATTTAAAAAATAATAATATATCTATTCATTGACATTCTAGACTTCCTCAGGTATAGTTTCTATTGGCTGCACCTTTTTTTCCCCTGGGTATGGACTATACTTTTGTCTTTTTGCATTTCTCTCAAGTTTTTTGAAAACTGAACTTTTAAAATAATAAAATGTAGGGCTTTCCTGGTGGCACAGTGGTTGAGTCCGCCTGCCAATGCAGGGGATGTGGGTTCGTGCCCCGGTCTGGGAAGATCCCACATGCCACGGAGCGGCTAGGCCCATGAGCCATGGCCGCTGAGCCTGTGCGCCCGGAGCCTGTGTTCCGCAACAGGAGGGGCCACAACAGTGAGAGGCCTGTGTACCGCAATAAATAAATAAATAAAATAAATAAATAAATAAAATGTAGCCACTCTGGGAATTATTTGTTTCCCTCTCCTCAGGATTTGTTGTTCTATCACTTTGCATATGTAGTTAATATTTTAAATGTGGCAACTTTGAAATAATCCCTCCTTACTCCCAATCTCAGGGTTCCCTATTGTTGTTGCTTGTTGCTGTTTTTATGCTTGCTACATATTCATTTAGTAATTTCTTTGGACTAATTCTTAAAAATCTCTTTCTTTGTTACATGAGATCTCTGTTTTAAAGCCACTAAAGGCTCTATTCAGTCCACTTAATGATCACTTAAGAGATTCCTGTAAATTATTTGAAACAATTCATCTTCTAGTTTTTGCCAAAGTAATCTGTGTTTGTGTATGTGTCTTTTAATGTTCTGCCAGGCAATTTTCAAGTCTAGCTTCAGTTTTACTTCCTGTTTGCCTACAGTCTTAAGTCAGCCAGAGTTCAGAGTTTAGGACCTTCTCAGGTCTCTCATGGGCTTGTGCAAATCCTGGGTATGCACACAGCTCTGTACATGTATGTGGTCTTCCAGAATGTCAGGGTATGTCAGAGGTTTTCTAAGTGCCCTTTGAATATTGCAGTCTCCATTTTTTCCTTTTAAGTTTCTTGGTCACACTTCTATTGGCTCCAACTGTTATCACCACCTCAGGCAGTTGTGTTATTAAACAATTGCCACTGTTTGTTTTGAAAAATGCCCGGAGGATAGGGCTGTTTGCAAAGAGCAAGCTCCTTGTCACATCAAATATAGAAAAGCCCAGAGAATCAAGTATTTCAGGTAGCTGTCCAGACAGGTCAAATAATAATTCACTAAACTTTGGGCTTTTTATTTTAGATATCCAAACCTGGTAGGCCTCTCCAGTGGCTGTCAGTTTGCTGTTTTTTACCACTATTATAATTATGAGGCTGTTGGTTTTCAGTCTAACGTAAACTGAGGGACAAAGGATGGGAATAGAGCAAGTTAAAGTGCCACAAACCTTGCTATTATTACTAAAATTAAACAAATTTTCTTGAATAAACACTCAGGACTGCTGCAAGCTTTTAATTTAATTTCCTGTGTTCTGAAGACATTAATTTTGACAGATTATTTTTCCCCCTCTGTGTTCTCATTGTTTTTATGGTGGAGAGGATTTTTGGTTGTCTTTACCATTTAAAAATGGGTCATTTTTAAGGAAACTTCTTTTCAGTTAACATGATTTTTATCTTTTTTCATTCTAAAATGTATTAGGTGGCAGTGTTTTAAGATATTTGGATAGATAACAAAGCATATGGACTATTCTATTTTCTCATCTACTCTCAGTTCCCTTGCAAAGCCATGTAGCTGATCTGGTCAATAAAATTTAAGCAGAAGTCACGTGTCACCATCAGTTGTTATGATAGGTTATGGGGGAGATAATTTTGCAGCAGAACTTGAGCCACCAAGTCTTTTTCAAGTCATTTTTAAAGGTAGAAGTCTGTGCCATGGATTACCTAAGCCTGAGTGTGTTTTGCAGAAAAATGCCTTATTTCCCCCATTCTTAACTAGTTATGAAGGATTTGCCTTTATATTCTGTTGTTCAGGAGTTAAAAATACAAATGATTTTACACACCTATATAGAAGGGGTGGTGATTCTTAGAATTGGTTAGATATGAGTGCCTTTCCCCATAATCTTCACTACTTAGTTTTCTTAGCTGTAAAACGGAGATTCACAGAAGCATCTCTCAATATCTAGCCACTGGAGACTCCCTGAATTCAAGGCAGTCTTCGAGGCAGTCTTACGCTGAGTTACATGTTATGAATTATAAAGTGTTATAAGTTGTAAAATAGTTATAAGGTGTATTAATTGTACCCTACCCAATACAGTAGAATGTATTCTAAAGTTTCTTTAAATGATGGCTAGCTCATTTATAATTAAACATACTCAGTGATAACCAACTTACTACATGGTGAAGTAGTCTTTGTAGTTGTGACCTGTAATTCTCAAAGAGAGCCTTTCTGTGGTTTGTAAATGTAACCATCTCCCCTCTCATCCTGCTCCCTAGTCATGGGCCAATTCCCTACAGTGGACCTGGGAATAGATCAAACATTCTTTTCAGCATACTGTGATCATTCCTAAATTTGTATTTAATAGCAAAACAAAAATGTTAATTAAGAAAAGAGTTTATAGGGCTTCCCTGGTGGCACAGTTGTTGAGGGTCCGCCTGCCGATGCAGGGGACAATGCCAAATTCAGTGCCCTTGTTGGAAAACCTGGAACTTTTAAGCTAGGGACATATAAATTGATACCCTTGGAGACCAAAAGTGCCATGATCTCCCCCACTAGTGTCCTTCCCTTGTTAGAAGGAAACCATATGGAGACAAGGTAATGAATAGAGTCTTGGCTAAAGTCATCATTAACGTGGATCTTCTGGGTTTCCAAGTGTATAACTCAGAGTGACACTTGACATTTGTATAACTTCTCACATTTGTCCTTAGATTGTGGGGTAAAAGCTATTATAGTGGAAAAGATAAAGTGGAAGCCTCTGAAACTCACTTCCCCATCTCAATCAACAATCAGTATAGCAAATCACAAACAGTATTACAACCTGGGTTGAGTAGTGAAGTGATGCTAGGCTTAGGGATCTTAAGAATTCAGGAATAGAGATGCCTATTATGTCTCAAGTTTTATTCACCATTCTGGCCACTGAAGAAAAATATCCATGTAGTAAGTTGGTTATCACTGAATCTTTACAACAGTAAAGATTCAACAGTCTTTAAAGCTAAGGGACCCCAACTAATGGATCCTGGATTTGATCTTCAGATTTTCTTTTTCTTTTTCATTTCAGAAGATAGGGGCCCTATGAAAGTTACCACAGAGACCCTTTTGCACTTCACACTTAGTTGCCATTTGTGGTTAACTCTCCACACTTGTTCACTATCTCTTGATAGCACATCAGTGAAATTTAATAACAACCAGTAAATCCATGGTTCTTATGTATTTTATTCTCTACCCTTTACTTTTCAAATGACTGAATCATTGTAACAGCCTGGGTATTCCTGTCCATTGGAACATAATCAAATCAACCCAGGTGAAAGTTTAAATAACTAGACTACAATCTGGTATTAAGGACTATGCATGTCCCACCTACCTTACAGATCAGTCTTCACTACCAGTCAAGCCTTGAGAGATCCAGTCCTAAACCGTCATTTTACCGGCTTGAACCATTCCTCATACAAGCTGTATTAGTTTGGCTCTCTGAGAAGCAGAAAATGAGAACTAGGAATGTCAGCATTTTTTTATGATGGATAAGAAAGAAAGAAGGAATAATTATGAAGAAAAGACTTTCAGACTATGCTTCAGACTAAATCTGAAACTTTGAAGGAAAGTGGGGAGGCAATGAAGTTGGTCCTGGAGACCCACCAAATGCAGAAAAAAATTTGACAGTCTTCATAAAACCAATGGGGAATTCTAGAGTAAATATGACTCTTCTGAGAAGTTCCATATTCAGCTGAGATAGACAGGCACTGAAACCCTTATACTAGTCAATCATCAACTGGAAGCTGTCCTAGAAACCTGAGGTAGATGATGAAAATGCTGCAGCCAGAGATAATTTACTATTTTCATTCCTTGCAGCTGAACAAATTCTTTCTTAAAACAAGATGTGAGTAGCACACCTTTATGGTTATCGTAGCAATACACAATCCATACACAGTTATCATAAACTTTGCTGCTCAAATAGTTTTTTGTTTTGTTTTGGTATCATTTTCAAGGAGAACACTTTTCAAAATCCAAAGATTAGATTATTTTCTAAATATTAATTAATACACATGGTACAAAAGCCACAAGGTAAGAAAGGATGTACTATTAAAAAAAGCAAAAAACAAAAAGTTTCTCCTACATGTCAACAGCCAGTTTACAACTTTTTTCTGCAGAAGCTACCATAATTATTATTTTTCATGGGCCCTTCCAGAGAAATTCCATGTATATAAAATTATTAGTATATATGTATATATGTATGTATGCATTATGTATGAAGAAACCAAAGCAATTGGCTTCTGATTCACTCCTTACTCAACTACTGGAGTCTGTTCCTGGGAAAAGAAAGAAGGCAGGGAGCCTGATCAATATCCATGTAAGTATGTTGATAATTGATCTACCAGTAAAGGCAATAATGGTAATTGCTAGGAGAGTACATTATCTAGGAAATTCTTATAGCATCATACCCTGTTTTATAACTGCTGATGGTAAGTAAATCTTCAATATATAGATTTATGAAGAATATATCCTCATTGAATATGAAGTGAGCTACATAACATTCTGGGAGTATTAACTATAGATATTTTATGACCTAGATGCTTCTCGATATGTGAGATGATTTGTATACTTCATTAGAGATCTCATCTACGCTAGGCAAAGACTCCATGTCCAATGATGAAAGGAAGGACATGGGGAGACCTAAGCCTAATTTGCAATTATTTACTGACATCTTTTAATCTTAAAATTATTAGTAATATGGGTAATTCACAAGAGTTTCATTTGACAACCCAGTTGTTTATGTTAGCTCAATATGCATTTTGTGAATATTTGTATTGTTTGGATTCTTTAATAAAATCGTTTAGAGAAATATCCAAATAGTGTGCCATAACAGTACCTAATTCATTTTTATTATTCTATGGTATATGACACTATGATTGCAGGAAACTTCAAAGGGTAGGCAGATTTTTAGAGTCTTTAATTTCTTCTATTAACATATTTTATATACCACTCAACCAATATTTCTTGGCCATATTAATGATTAATTCTAGTAAGTTGATTTCTGATTGTGTAAGTACTCGAACTTCGTTATTCAAAATCATCATAACTATTATCAATATTTTGTATTTCAATATAAATTTTAGAATCAACTTGTCATTTTCCACACAAAAAATTTGCTGTTAGTTTGAGATATTCTCTTGAATCTATAATTTAATTTGGAGTGAATTGGCATCTTTATAATATTGAGTGCTGTAATCAATTAACATCATATATCTCAACTGATTGAATTTTTTCAAGAGTGCTCTTAATATTTTACTGAGAGGTTTTGTACATATTTCTTTAGACATATTGCTGATTTTTTTGTTTTCTTCTTCTAGATTACATGTAAATTCACTTCCACATCATTGGTACTGTTTAGAAGGACAAGGTTTTTATTTTGTTTTTGCATGTTAACTTTGTGTATTATATTATTTACTCATTATTTCCAATAATTTAATCAATTTATTCAAATATATTGTCTACAAACAATGAGTTTTAATTTTCCTTCCAATCTTTATATCTTTTATTTATCTTTGATGCCTTATTTCACTAGATAAGGCCTACAATAAATTGTTGAAAACAACATATTGAATAATACTCTAGAATATTTATCTATAATCCTAAAAGATTAATCCTAATCATACTGTTCAGGTGAAAGTAGTCTCCTGTCATTTTACAGGTGTGAAAATGAGGCTCACTGAAGTACTTTTACTTCCTCAAAGTCCAACTCTTCCTATGTGGGCAAACTAGCACTAGAAACTCAGTTAACTCCTTGTAATTTTTGTGATTTTCTTTTTCTACTTGTATTGCATCATTTAATTTCAAATTTAGTTGGAAATATATTTTCTTCTAACATGTTTAATATATGTTTCCTTTTAAAATTCTCATTGAGCATCCCCTACACTAATAAGGTTAATGGGAAAACCAGTTTCTCCTGCTAAAGGCTACAGCTAAAGTAGCTCCTTTTGAATATTTACTTCTCAAAATTCACATGTGCTCAGGATTTACCTCAATGATAGCTTCATATGTGTATATATAGTGATTACCTTACTGAAATTTTATGGACTATTATTAATGCTTCTATCCAGAGGGTCTCTAATTGTAGTATTAACAACTATTTGTCACAAGATTAGGTATTGCCAGTCCTAAGTCTAATGTGTATAAATTGTCTAAGTATTCCTTTCATCCCTCTATTTCAATGTTTCTATGTCCAACCCTAGAAAACTTAAATACTAAATGTCAAATAGCCCATCTAGTTTTTACTATATACAAAAAGAATAATAAAACGTAATTTAAATAAAATTGCTATACTTGTATATGATCTGAGCGTATTTTTAACTACCTGCATAAGCCCAGTTAAGCCATTTTTGATGCTTTATATGGAAATGATTATAGAGGCCATTTGATGTTATTAAATTGCATGAAAAAACCCCTACATTTCTCTAGTTGATGAATCTCACCCTTGAGTTTCATTTTATTAAAGATCCTCTAATATTCATACAGGAAGAGCCTGTATCAAATTTTGAGCTCAAAACTAAGCAGTAAGAAGATGAAGTGTAATGGGACAGAGAACTAAAATAGCTATAGGAGTTCCTTTTCAAAAGTATCAATCCTTTTAATATCCAAAGCTACTGGCATAAAAATGAAGTTTGAATATAGATGTTTTATCATGCACATTGAGGTTGACTTTATAAAAAGATCCTCAATTTTAAACTTTCAAAATATTCTTTCTATTTTATACATTAAAATTTACCTTAAAATGCCATATATTCTTTTCTTTTTAGCAGTCAAAGTGGTTGGTATTTGATGCTGCTTCATGTTATTCCTAATTTAGAAATGAACTCCTTATACACTATTTTGGTAGCCTCAATAGGCCCAGAATCATAAAGCATGCTTTCATTGTTGGGTACAGCTAAGTTATAATCAATTGGCTGTTCAGGTTCCAAGATAAATAGCACACAGGTCCATCTAGAGCTGTCAACAATTCATAGACTATAAAAGCTCAGAAAGAATATAAAGAAATGAAAAGATTGCAGACTAGAAAACTCTCACTTGTTCATCAGTTAACATATATTAATATATGGCAAATGAATATTATTTATCAAACTTTAGTATACAGAAGATATATGGGTGAAAAAGAAAATTAGAGTTTTAACCTCCAAATATTTGCATATTTTAAAAAGAGACAGATATTAAACATTCATACATAAACAAACAAGATACTTTCTTTTTCTTAGGAGTGCTAAGAATGAAAATATAAGGTGATATGAGGAAGGGTGACTGATGAGAGATTTTTCCTTTAGCTAGTATTGTCAGGAAAGTAAAGCCATAAGTGATGGGGAGGCAGCAGTAAAAGTACCTTGAAGAAGAACATTCCAAGCAGAAGAAACACAATAGGAAAGGACCCTACTTAAGTACAGACCTGAAATCCTAAAGGATTATAAAGACCACAAGGTCACCAATGTGACCTTTTACCCTACGTTTATTTCAGAGTTGTAACAGTTTCCAGGTTACATTCAATCATTGAGAACTGAATTTTAAAATATTCAAACTAAACTTACTTATAGCTGAATGATAACCCAAGAAAGCTCCCTATAATCAGGTACTTTATGTTATGCCCATTTTTGAAAGAATTGATACACTTTCCTTTTTTAAGAAATTCTTATATTTTACAGAGATACAGGTCATTTTGCCATTCTTGCTAAAAAGCATACACAAAATATAAAGAAAAAAAATTGTATGTAATGAACACCAACTGTGCATATCCATATCACCTCCTGGGTCTAATTTTGTCTGTTTATCAGAACAAGTGTGTAATTGATACTGTTTTGCTGGTTTTATATCAAGGAAGTTGGTTTACATAGGGAATATGACCAAGCTAACAGCTAGGAGGTGAGATACACATTCAATACTAATTCAAAGTATGGGGTCTCTAATTTACATTATTCAAAAGATGGAGGATGTGGAGGGAGAATAGTCACTCTTATCCCATTACTCTAATAATGTTCTCTTGTCTGTTCATAATGGTGAATTTATTGCTCTTATACTTTTATGATTGGCCCTTTCTTTTTCAAGATTTTCCTTTGCAGCAATGTAGAAGCAACACAATGAATATGACAGTTACCAGAAAGAAAAAGTATCAAGGCAGTTGAGAATAATGTTTCAACTCTTTGAGTAAAACTGTTTGGCTTTTGAAATATACCAATATTTGAAGAGTGAGACATCTTTGCTTTATGTGTGAATGTAGATCTTTGAAATTTATAACAAATTCAATATTTCATTGAGTTATTTAAAAGTAATAAAACAAAACAAAGATATATCTTTTGCCTTAATTCAGGTTCAGAGATGTTCAGAATCTCAACTATATTGTTATTATAAAAAGACAGGCTAATCTAATATACTATAAATATTGGATGCTTAAATATAACACAAAACATGTCAAATAAGTGTTTAAAATACTCAATGGATAAACAAACATAACTGAATAAACAGCTATAGGGATATAATAAAACATATCTGTTCATAGTTAATGCCAAACACTGGAATTTGAAATTGCTAATTAAAAACATTAGTAAATGTCAATAAAGCAATATTTTAATGACTCCAAGATAATCCCATAGCAATCAATTTAGATCAGAATGAGTTTATTGTAAAGTACCAAATGTGAAAAAAATGCTTCCTTTGCACTATAAAGCAACAATTTCTCAAATGAATAATGCTTAGTCAAAATTTAACTAGATAATTACTTAATTTGCATTTATTAAGGAAAAATAATAATGGGGAAGAAAGTTCTTTGGGAAATGACCTGAGAGTTAACAGTTTACTTAGATAAACACAGTTTTACCTTAACTTCTGAATACAGAAACATGATACTCGTAAATCAAAACAACAGCAAAACCCAAGAACGACAATAAAGTAACATGAAATTTATTTGACAGAAAGCAGGTGCCAATTTTATACTTGGCATATGTTGAAAAATTACCAACCTCTGGTAGAGTTATTTTGTCTAGTGAATTCAGTAAGAATATGAACTTCAGTTCCCATATTTTAAAGTCTAGTTTTACTAGAAGCAGGGGAAGTGTGGCTGTTCAATTTTTGCAGTTATATAAGTGGAGATAAAAGTAAATAAATCCATGAAATGTGTTTGTTCCCATATTATTCAAAAAGATCTGAACCTTGTGCACATCCTTCATTATACTGCAAGTAAAAAGGCCTGAAAAATCACACTTAAATTCAAATATCCCTCTTTCATATGACTGGTCTAATCAAACCAATGGGACTCTTTTGGACCATGGTGCTGGCAGCAGGAGATTCTTACTAGCAACAAAGGAGGGAACTATAACAATGTCTGAGTTGGGTTTAGAGGTGATTTAATGTTCAAATATGTCAAAGGTATCTAATATTTTGTGACAATAAAGGGGACCAGAGAAAATATTAAAGTTGATAAAGTGAATCAGGAATTAGAAAAATACAGAGATAAAATGTAATAGCTTTCAAAAAAGATGACAGACTTTGCATCTCTCCCATTAAGAAGTAATATCTATTTTCCCACCCTTTGAATCACGAACGGCTTTGTTACTTGATTTGACCCATAGATACAGCATAAATTACCCTATTCTATATCAAAGCATACAATTCAAAAGGACTTTCAGATTTTGCTTTCATGCCTTATAATTCTACAGATATGAACTGGTACCAAATGGTCTGTGATACATTCCAGTTACCTCCATCACTTCAGTAGAATGCCATTGCCCAGCATGTGAAAGTGACCATCTGTAACAGGCCAGACACCAGTAAAACTTTCAAGTTTCTGCAGATATATGAGTGAATAGGCTGATATCTACCAAGCCCAGTGAAGACTAGAATAAGCAGAATTATTAGCTAATTAAAAAAAATTTAAGACACAAAAGAATCATGAATAAATAGAAAATATGAACAGTCCAAAAACAAGTAAGCAGCAATTAAAAATCTCCCCAAAAAGAGATACTCAGGACTAGATAGTTTCTGTGGTGAGTTCTATCAAACACTTAAAGAATTAATGCCAATCCTCCTTAGACTCTCCCAAAAATTTGAAGAGGGAGGAACACTCCCAAACTCATTTTATGAAGCCAGAATTACCCTGATACCCAAAAAAGACATTAAGAGAAAATATCCCTGATGGATATAGATGCAAATATTTTAAAAAATCTTAGCAGACTGAATTCAACAGCACATTAAAAGGACCATGAACAAGTAGGACTTATCCCTGGGATATAAGTATGATTCAACATACACCAATCAATAAAGGTGATACACCACATGAATAGAATGAAAGAAAAACTCATATGATGATCTCAATAGATGTAAAAAAATCATTTGACAAAATTCAAATCTTTTCATGGTAACATGCTCAACAAATTGGGTATAGAAGGATACCTCAATGTGATTAAGGACATATATGTCAAGACCACAGCTAACATCATACTCAGTGGTGAATGCTTGACAGCTTCTCCTCTAAGATCAGGAATAAAACAAAGGTGCCTGCTCTCACCACTCTAATATAATATGATATATAATATAATATATCCTATTATTATAATTATAATAGGATATATTACATATAGCAATATACCATATGTTATTCATTTTATACATACAATATTTTATTAATATATAATGTACACAATATAAAATAAGTAATATATATAATACATAATAATATAAAATATATTATTTGTGCATATACATTAATATATACACATATATGCATAGATATATGGATATGCATATATACATGCATAATACACAAATACACATGCATACATGTATACATTTTTCAATTGGGATTGGAAAGAGGAGAAAAGCAACAAAACACTATCCATTAGTCTATTGGGGATATTCATAATAAAAATTTCTTAACCTTAACTTTATAAACAACACATTTAAATAAACATATGAGTACACACTCGTATCTAAAGTAATTTAGAATATCTCCTCTCAAAAGCTCACTTGGGGAAAGAATTGCTTAACAAAATATTAGTGTTTCTTCTGGTATTAATTTTATAAAACCGAATGCTTTACATTTAATATGCAATAATTCATAATAACTGTTTCCGGTAAAATGCAACTACGTGAACAACATTGGTACATTCTTTAGAAAAAAACAAATAGTGTAAATGACTTGAGGCAATTTTACTTATTCATTCACAGATTCTTTCATTAAAATTTTCTCCCTGCCTCATGTGGTTTAAGTATCATATGAGAACCCTACTCTGAAGGAGCTTTTGATATAAAGGGTCAGGGACACATGTCTTTGTAATATGAGAATAAGTGGGATAAGGATAAAGACACAAAGAACTAGTATTTTTAATCCGGGCTTGATGTTAAAAAATATTTCATAGAGGAAATGACACTTGAGTGTAAAACTGCATTATTTTTTTCATATCAATAGGTTAAGAGAGAACTTGTGAGACAGAAGAAACAGTATTGTAAGGTCTTGCTCCTGTAGAAAACCTTTAAATATAACTTTGGTAAGGAGTGTCCCAAATCATCTATACAAATTTTCCCATGTTTAAAATATGTTATTTAAAATGCAGATTGGTAAATATGCAAAGTAAAAATTTCTAATTTGAAGTGGTTGCATGAACATAAGCTAGAAAACCTCTGTATATTAATTCTGAGAGAGAAAAAGTAAGAGCAAAGAAAAAGGGAAAGAATCATGGACATCCGCAAGTACAAAAGAGAGTTGCAGTTCAGTAGATCAAGATATAGTCACAATTCTATTATATGTCACTAAAACATATATAAGCCACATTTATAAAAAATGGAACAACACAGAGACACAAACACACAAAAATACTCTTATGTCCCAGTTGAACAGGATAAACTTTAAGTATCTTCTTGCTTTAGCACTGATTTTTAAAAAATTATTTTTGTATAAAGCTGAAAATAACATACATCTACAAACAAAAGGGTAGGACTAAAAGCAGTACTATATAGAGAAAAATCTGAAAATTTTAATGTTTAAAATATAATCTTTTTCTCTGTCTGGTGATTAGATGCTAAATCTCCCAAAATTTAAGTTAAATGCAAACTTGCTGTTTGCCAAATAGAGACATAAGGAGTGTAAAATATTTCTGGCTTACAGGGAAAATAATTACAGTTATAATCCACATGCCTGCAGTGTGATAACAAAACATGGCTTTAAAAATGTTTAGCTCTAGAATCCTAGTGGGCACCAAAGGAAGGCTCAGACATCTTTCTATTATTTTCTTAATTGCATACATTAATGAGGCATTGTGTGTTTGTCAGATTCTGTGTGTTTCTTTTCTTTATGAAGCTGTATATTATTGTGTTTGTGTATATGAACTCATATAATTGTGTTTGCATTTGTGAGTCTAGCTCTTACTTTCCATTCATTTTTTACTATTATAATCATAGCTCTTTCTCCTCCCCTTTAAACTATTTTTCTTTCTGCTTTAATAGCTTTCTAAACCATGTTATTTCCACATAATTAGCCATAGTCTTCAATTGAAATAAGCCTTTATTTTTTTCTCTATTTGATAAAAAATGATGATATTTGTTGATTTTGTTATTAAAGAATAAGTGAGCCATATATTTTATATATCTCTGTGAAATATATTTACATTTTATAAATATAGATATTTACTCTTTAAAGTTCACTTGTCCTCAGTAGAAAATAAAATCTACAACATGGTAAAATAAATATTTCTTACAAAGAACTGGCAAAATCAAAGCATTTAATTATAAAACATCTATAGAATTTTCAGATATTTGACTTTATTCCTAAAATCAGCATTTAGAAGCTCAATATTGAATACCAACAGTACAGATACTTTTATTTCCTACCATATTTACTGAAATACAATTAACATACAAAAGAGTTCATATATTTTGTGTTCATTTTGATCACATAGGTATATACTTGTGGAAACTATAACCACAATCAAAACAATCAACATAACTACCATACCAAAATATTTCCTAGTATCCTTTTATAATCTCTTCCACTCACATCCTTAGAGTTTTGTAAATTTATATAATTAGGAACTTACAGCATGTACTGTTTTTTTGCCCAGCTACTTTCATCCAACATAATTATTTTAAAAGTGATCCATATTGTATCCTTATCAGTACTGCATTCCTAGTCCTGAGAGTGGCCAAGATGGTGGAGTAGAAGGACCCTAAGCTCTCACAAGCACACCAAAATCACAACTAACTGCAGGAAAACTATTGATGAAAAAGACTGGAACCTACCAGAAAAGATCTTCTACTAATAAAGCCATAAAGAAGAAACCACAACAAGATGTATAGGAGTGGCAGGCTCATGAAATCAAATCCCATACCCCCTAGGTGGGCAACCCACAAACTGGAGAATAATTATATTACAGAGGTTCTCAGACAGGAATGAGAATTCTGAGCCCCACTTCAGGCCCCCTGGCCCAGGGGTCCAGCACCAGGAAGAGGAACCCCCAGAGCATTTGGATGTAAAGGTCAGTGGGGCTTGATTGCAGGAACTCCACACAATTTCAGGAAATAGAGACTTCACTACTAAAGGGCTCACAAAAAAATCTCACACACACTGAGACAAAGGGCAAAAGCAGGAATTTGGTAGGAGCCTCGGCCACACCACTTGCTGGTCTTGGAGGGTCTCTGGGGATGTAGGGGGCAACTGTGGCTCATCCTGGGGTCATAGACACTTGTGGTAGACATATTGGGGAGGATTCATCTGTGTGAGCTCCCCAGGAGGCTGACATCTTTGGCACCAAGACCTGGCCCAACCTAACAGCCAGTGATGTGAATCCACAGGCTAAACAACAAACTGGGCAGGGACACAGCCCCAAACATCAGCTGACAGGCTGCCTAAAGACTTCATGAGCCCACAGCCATCTCTATACATGCTCTGAGACATGGCCCTGCCTACCAGAGGGCCAAGACCCACCTTCACTCAGCAGTGGGCAGGCACCCCCCTCCCGCCAGGTAGCCAACACAAGTCTCTAGACCAGCCTCACCTATGAGAGAGTAGACACTAGAAGGAAGAAAACTACAGTCCTGCAGCCTGAAGACCAAGTCCAAAAATACAGGACAGACACTACCCTGGGACCAGCTGGCCCCTGGCCCTTAGGTGATGAGAAGAGAGCTGGGTCACATAGGACATCACCTATAGAGGGCCACTTCTCCAAGGTCAAGAAATGTAACTTACCTACTATACACATAAAAATACAAACAGAAATTTATAATAAATGAGGTGATAGAGGAATATGTTTCACATGAAGCAATGAGATAAAACCCCAGGAGAAGAACTAAGTGATGTGGGGATATGTAATCTACCCAAGAAAGAGTTCAGAGTAATGATCATAAAGATGATCAGAGAACTCGAGAGGAAAATGGATACACAGCGTGAGAAATTAGAAGTTTTTAACAAAGAATTAGATTACACAAAGAATAACCAGACAGAATTAAAGAATACAATAACTGAGATGAAAAGTACACTAGAAGGAATCGAGAGTACACTAAATGTGGCAAAAGAACAGATCAGTGTGCTGGAAGACAGAGTAGTGGAAATCACTGCTACCAAACAGAAAAAAAATAATGAAAAGAATTCAGCACAGTTTAAGAGACCTCTGGAACAACATCAAGTGCACTAATATTTATGTTATAGGGGTCCCAGAAGGAGAAGAGAGAGAAAAGGCCTAATAAAATATGTAAAGAGATAATAGTTGAAAACTTCCCTAACCTATAAAAGGAAAGAGTCACCCAAGTCCAGGAAGCACAGAGACCCATATAGGATTAACCCACAGAGGAACACACTAAGACACACTGTAATCAAAATGACAAAAATTACAAAGAGAGAATGTTAAAAGCAACAACGGAAAAACAAAAAATAACATACAGGGGAATTCCCATAAGGTTATCAGCCGATTTTTTAGCAGAAACTCTGCAGGCTAGAAGGGACTGGCACAATATACTTAAAGTGATGAAAGAGAAAAACCTACAAACAAGAATACTCTACCCAGCAAGGCTTTCATTCAGACCTGATGGAGAAATCAAGCCCTTTACACACAAGCAAAAGCTAAAAGAATTTACAGTCACCAAAGCAGCATTAAAACAAAGGCTAAAGGAACTTCTCTAGGTGGAAGAGAAGAGGCCACATATAGAAACAAGAAAATTATGAAAAAGAAAACCTCACTGGTAAAGTCACATATACAATAAAGGTACGAAATCATCCATACACAAAGCTAGCAAGTATATTAAAAGACAAAAGTAGTAAAATCATCAGTATCCACAAAAAGCAGTTAAGGGATACACAAAACAATTAGATGTAAAATATAATTTCAAAAAGAATCATGAGGGGAGGAGAGTATAAATTCAGGGTATCTAAAATACATTTGAAATTAAGAGATCAGCAACTTATAACAAGCACACACACATTATATGTATACATATGGGTATACATACATATATATGTATATATACATATATATATATATATATATATATATATATAGAGAGAGAGAGAGAGAGAGAGAGAGAGAGAGAAAGAGAGAGAGAGGGAGAGAGGGCGAGAGAGAGAGAGAGAGAGTGCTATACAAAAAATTCATGCCAACAAGGAAACTAAAATCTATAACAAATATACATATAAAAAAGAAAAAGGAGTCCAAACATAACACTAAAAATAGTCACCGAATCACAAGAGAAGAGAACAAAAGAAGGACGGAGGAAACAAAGACCTACAAAAACAAATCTATAGAAAATATAAACAGACCAATCACAAGCACTGAAATTGAAACTGATTAAAAATCTTCCAACAAACAAAAGCCCAGGACCAGATGGCTTCACAGGTGAATTCTATTAAACATTTAGAGAAGAGTTAACACCTATCCTTCTCAAACTCTTCCAAAATATAGCAGAGGGAGGAACACTTCCAAACTCATTGTACAAGGTCACCATCCCACTGCTACCAAAACCAGACAAGGATGTCACAAAGAAAGAAAACTACAGGCCAATATCACTGATGAACATAGATGCAAAAATCCTCAACAAAATACTGGCAAACAGAATCCAACAGCACATTAAAAGGATCATACACCATGATCAAGTGGGGTTTATCCCAGGAATGCAAGGATTCTTCAATATACGCAAATCAATCAATGTGATAAACCATATTAACAAATTGAAGGAGAAAAACCATATGATCATCACAATAGATGCAAAAAAGCTTTCAATAAAATTCAACACCCATTTATGATAAAAATCCTCGAGAATGTAGGCATAGAGGGAACTTAACTCAATATAATAAAGGCCATATATGACAAACCCACAGCCAACATCATTCTCAATGGTGGAAAACTGAAATCAGTTCCACTAAGATCAGGAACAAGACAAGGTTGCCCACTCTCACCACTATTATTCAACATAAGTTTGGAAGTTTTAGCCATGGCAATCAGAGAAGAAAAAATATTAAAGGAATCCAAACCAGAAAAAAAGAAGTAAAATTGTTACTGTTTGCAGATGACATGATACCGTACATAGAGAATACTAAAGATGCTACCAGAAAACTACTAGAACTAATCAATGAATTTGGTAAAGTAGCAGGATACAAAATTAATGCACAGAAATCTCTTGCATTCCTATATACTAATGAGGAAAAATCTGAAAGAGAAATTAAGGAAACACTCTCATTTACCATTGCAACAAAAGGAATAAAATACCTAGGAAAAACCTACCTAAGGAGACAAAAGACCTGTATGCAGAAAACTATAACATACTGATGAAAGAAATTAAAGATGATACGAACAGTTGGAGAGATATACTATGTTCTTAGATTGAAAGAATCAACATTGTGAAAATGACTATACTATCCAAAGCAATCTACAAATTCAATACAATCCCTATAAAACTACCAATGACATTTTTCACAGAACTAGAACAAAAAATTTCACAATTCATATGGAAACACAAAAGACCCCGAATAGCCAAAGCAATCTTGAGAACGAAAAACGGAGCTGGAGGAATCAGGCACCTTGACTTCAGACTATACTACAAAGCTACAGTAATCAAGACAGTATGATACTGGCACAGAAACAGAAAGATAGATCAATAGAACAGGATAGAAAACCCAGAGATAAACCCATGCACATATGGACACCTCATCTTTGATAAAGGAGGCAGGAAAGTACAGTGGAGAAAGGACAGCCTCTTCAATAAGTTGTGCTGGGAAAACTGGACAGGTGCATGTAAAAGTATGAGATTAGATCACTCCCTAACACCATACACAAAAATAAGCTCAAAATGGATTAAAGATCTAAATGTAAGGTCAGAAACTATCAAACCCTTAGAGCAAAACATAGGCAGAACACTCTATGACATAAATCACAGCAAGATCCTTTCTGACCCACCTCTTAGAGAAATGGAAATAAAAACAAAAATAAACAAATGGGACCTAATGAAACTTCAAAGCTTTTGCACAGCAAAGAAACCATTAACAAGACCAAAAGACAACCCTCAGAATGGGAGAAAATATTTGCAAATGAAGCAACTGACAAAGGATTAATCTCCAAAATTTACAAGCAGCTCATGCAACTCAGTATCAAAAAAACAAACAACCCAATCCAAAAATGGGCAGAAGACCTAAATAGACTTTTCTTCAAAGAAAATATACAGTTTGCCAACCAACACATGAAAGGATACTCAACATCACTAATCATTAGAGAAATGCAAATCAAAACTACAGTGAGGTATCACCTCACAGCAGTCAGAATGGCCATCATCAAAAAATCTACATAAAATAAATGCTGGAGAAGGTGTGGAGAAAAGGGAACCCTCTTGCACTGTTGGTGGGAATGTAAACTGATACTGGCACTATGGAGAACAAAAAACTGAAAACATAACTTTAAAAACTAAAAACATAACTACCATATGACCCAGCAATCCCACTACTGGGCATATACCCTGAGAAAACCATAATTCAAAAAGAATCATGTACCAAAATGTTCACTGCAGCACTATTTACAATAGCCAGGACATGGAAGCAACCTAAGTGTCCATAATCGGATGAATGGATAAAGAAGATGTGGCACATATATACAATGGAATATTACTCAGCCATAAAAAGAAATGAAATTGAGTTATTTGTAGTGAGGTGGAAGGATCCAGAGTTTGTCATAGTGAAAGAAATGAAATTGAGTTATTTGTAGTGAGGTGAAAGGACCCAGAGTTTGTCAGAGTGAATAAGTCAGAAAGAAAAAAACAAATACCGTATGGTAACACATATATATGGAATCTCAAAAAAAAAAGTTCTGAAGAACCTAGGGGCAGGACAGGAATAGAGATGCAGATGTAGAGAATGGACTTGAAGACACAGGGAGGGGGAAGGGTAAGCTGGGACGAAGTGAGTTAGTGGCATGGACATATATATACTACCAAATGTAAAATAGATAGCTAGTGGGAAGCAGCCACATGGCACAGGGAGATCAGCTCGGTGCTTTGTGACCACCTAGAGAGGTGGGACACCAAGGTTGGGAGGGAGATGCCAGAGGCAGGGGATATGGGGAAATATGTACACATGTAGCTGATTCATTTTGTTATACAGCAGAAACTAACACACCATTTACAGCAATTATACTCCAATAAAGATGTTTAAAAAATAAAAAACAAATCCAAAACAATTAACAAAATTGCAATAGGAACATACATATTGATAGTACCTTAAATGTAAGTGGACTGAATGCTTCAACCAGAAAACACAGACTGGATGAATGGATACAAAAATAGGACCATACAAAAATATGCTGCCTACAAGATACTCACTTCAGATCTAAAGACACATACAGAAAATGAGGGGATGGAATAAGTTATTTGACGCACATGGAAAGCAAAAAAAAGCCAGAGTAGCAATACTTTTATTAGACAAAATAGACTTTAAAATAAAGAATGTTATAAGAGACAAAGAAGGATATGGCATAATGATCAAAGGATCAATCCAAGAAGAGATTACAATTATAAATATATAAGCAACAATCATAGAAGCACCTGAATATATAAGGCAAATGTTAACAGACTTAAGAGGGGAAACTGACAGTAACACAATAAATAGTGGAGGACTTTAACACTCCATTTACATCAATGGACAAATCATCCAGACAGAAAATCAATAAGGAAACACAGGCCTTAAATGACACATTTGCCCAGATGGATTTAATTGATATTTATAAAGCAGTCCATCTGAAAGCAGCAGAATACACATTCTTTTCAAGTGTACATGGAACATTCTCCACGATAGATCTCATGCTGGGCCACAAAATAAGCCTCTGGAAATTTAAGAAAACTAAAATTATATAAAGCATCTTTTCCGACCACAATGCCGTGAGATTAGAAATCAACTACAAGAAAAAAAAAAAACCACAAAAAAATACAGATATGTGGAGGCTAAACAATATGCCAACAAACAACCAATGGATCACTGAAGAAATCAAAAAGAATGGTGAAAAGATGAAAGCATTTCCTAAAAGATCAGGGACAGGACAAGGATGTCCGCTTTTGCCAGTTTTATTCAACATAGTTTTGAAAGCCTAGTCACAACAATCAGAGAAGAAAAAGAAATAAAAGAAGACTGGAATAGACATTTTTCCAAAGAAGATATACAGATGGCCAACAGGCATGTGAAAAGATGCTCAACATCATTAATCATCAAAGAAATGCAAATCAAAACCACAGTGAGGTATCACCTCACACCTGTCAGAATGCCTATCAATAAAAGGACCACAAATAACAAATGTTGGTGAGGATATGGAGAAAAGGGAATCCTTGACATTGTTGGTGGGAATGTAAATTGGTGCAGCCACTATTGAAGACAGTATGGAAATTTCTCAGAAAACTCAAAATATAACTACCATATGACTCAGCAATTCCACTACTGGGTATTTTTTTTAAAAAAACAAAAAACAAAAAACCTTGAAAACATTAATTCAAAAAGATACTTGCACCTCAATATTCATAGCAGCATTATTTACAATTTCCAAGATATGGAAGCAACCGAAGTGTTCATGAATAGATAAATGGATAAAGAAGAAGTGATATATATATATATATATATATATATTTTACCTCTTCCACTTCCACACACACACACACACACACACACACACACACACACACACACAATGGAATACTACCTTCCAGGCCATGAGTGATACAATTTGGCCAGTATTCTTTAACAAAGAGAAACTCTAATCTGAGACAAATTTCCAGAGATAATTTAGATAAAAGTGACCTTCACCAGACATTACCAGAAAACTACTAGAGCTCATCAAAGAATTCAGTGAAGTTGCTGTATCCAAAACTAATATACTGAAATCTGTTGCATTCCTGTACACTAACAACAAAAGTTCAGAAAGAGAAATTAAGGAAACAGTCCATTTACCATAACATCAAAAAAATAAAATACCTTGGAATAAACCTACCTAAGGAGACAAAAGACCTGTACTCTAAAAACTATAAGATGCTGATTAAAGAAATTGAAGAGGACACAAACAGATGGAAATATATACTCTGTTCTTGGATTGGGAGAATAATATTGTTAAAATGACCATACTACCTAAGGTAATCTACAGATTCAATGCAATACCTATCAAATTACTAATAGCATTTTCCACAGAAATAAAACAAAATTTTTTTTAATTTTTCAATTGTAAATCTTATGAAATTTGGATGCAGATCAAGTGTTCCCAATAAAAATTTATCATACAAATTGAGATATATTATAAGTGTACAATACACTTAAAAGATTTGGATTTGAAAGATTTGATAAGATAAATTTGTATGAAGACACAAAAGACCCTGAATAACCAAAACAATTTTGAGAAAGAAGAATGGAACTGGAGGTATCACACTCCCTAACTTCAGAGCATACTACAAAGCTACAGATATCCTAACAGTATGGTACTGGCACAAAAACAGAAATATAGATCAATGGGATAGGATAGAAATCCCAGAAATAAACCCGCACTTATGGTCAATTAATCTATGAAAATGAAGGCAAGAATATACCATGGAGAAAAGACAGTATCTTCAATAAGTGGTGATTGGAAAACTGGACAGCTACATGTAAAAAAATGGAATTAGAACATTCTCTAACACCATATACAAAAATAAACTGCAAATGGATTAAAGACCTAGATGTAAGACCAGATGCTATAAAACTCTTAGAGGAAAACATAGAGAGAACACTCTTTGACATATATCACAGCAATATTTGTTTTGAATCTATCCCCTAGAGTAATGGAAATAAAAAAAAATAAACATATGGGACCTAATTAAACTAAAAAGCTTTTGCACAACAAAGGAAACCATAAGCAAAATGAAAAGACAACATACAGACTGGGAGAAAATATTTGCAAACAATGTTACCAATAAGGTATTAATTTCCAAAATATACAAACAGCTCATAGAGCTCAATACCAAACAAAACAAAACAACCCAATCAAAAAATGGGAATAAAACCTAAATAGACATTTCTCCAAAGAAGACATACGGATAGCCAACAGGCACATGAAAAAAAAAAAAAAAGCTCAACATTGTTAATTATTAAAGAAATGCAAACCAAAACTACAATGAGGTATCACCTCACACCAGCCAGAATGGCCATCATAAAAATGTCTACAAATAATACATGCTGTAGAGGAAGTGGAGAAAAAGGAACGCTCCTGCACTGTTGGTGGTAATGTAAATTGGTGCAGTCACTACAGTGAACAGTATAGAGGTTCCTTAAAAAACTAAAAATAGAGTTACCATATGATCCAACCATCCCACTCTTGGGCATATATCTGAAAAAACCTCTAATTCAAAAAGATACGTGCATCCCAATGATCACAGCAGCACTATTTACAATAGCAGAGGCATGGAAGCAACCTAAATACCCATCAACAGATGAATGGATAAAGTAGAGGTGGTATGATATTGCTTACATGCGGAATCTAAAAAACGACACAAATTAACTTATTTACAAAAGAGAAATAAACTCACAGACATAGAAAACAAACTTATGGTTACCAAAGGGGAAAGGGCAGTGAGGGATAAATTAGAAGTTTGGGATTAACATATACATGCTACTATATATAAAATAGATATCCAAAAGGATCTACTGAATATAGCACAGGTAACTCTACTCAATACTCTGTAATGACCTATATGGGAAAATAATATTTTTTAAAATGTGGCTATATGTATATGTATAACTGAATCACTTTGCTGTACACCTGAAACTAACACAACATTGTAAATCAACTATATTCCAATTAAAAAAATAAGGGAAAAGAATCTGAAAAGAATATATATATAAGAACACACACATTTATATGTAAAACTGAACCACTTTGCTGTACACCTGAAACTAACACATTGTAAATCAACTATACTTTAAAAAACATACGTAAAATTTGTGAACTTTTCCTATATTTTAGGAGCTATGCATTCTATTGAACCTATTAGTAAGGAAGCTTTGAAAGTGAAGATTTGTATGCATGCATGCATGCATGCATACATTTACATGCTTCTTTACTGAAGAGTTCTTTTGTGCAAGTTACTTCCTCTCTATAGGTAGAAACAGAAACTCACCATGGCTCAGATACCTCTTATTTTATTAAGAATCAGTTGACATATATACACTGATATGTATAAAATGGATAGCTAATAAGAACCTGCTGTATAAAAAAATTAATGAAATAAAATTAAAAAATTTTTTTAAAATGACAAAAAAAGAAGCAATTGAAAAAACTACTAAATCATCTACATATGATGAAAGCTTGGCATTCATTCAAAAGGGGAATTTTTTTGCTATTTATTTATTTGTATTGAGATATAATTGACATATTATATTGGTTTCAGGTGTACAACATAATAATTCAATATTTTTATTTATTGCAAAATGATCACCACAATAAGTCTAGTTAACGGGGAAACTTTTTGTCTTAACATTCTTTTCAGTTGTCATTCTTTGTTTTACTTTTTTTTCCCCTAAGACAATATTTTTTGTTTTGGAAAAATGTAATTCTCCTCAAACACCTTGATTTTTATAGCTCCAGGATACTATGAAAGGAAAGTTTCATTTATTAGGTTCTTGTGAGCCTTGTTTTAAATTTGACAGTGTCTTAGAAAAACAGAAATGATTATGGTAGAAACATGGCCCAAGATTATTTGGAAGCAAGAAGAAACACATTGAGAGATTGATTTTGGCTAGAGTTTACAGCTTCAAGAAAGAAAATATAGACTTCACCACAAGCTTGGCAAATGGAATTTTAAGCAAAGGTATTTAATATTAAGCAATTTGCTACATTATTTGTATCCCAAACTAGATTTATAGATATTGGGAGGAATATAAGCTTTTAGAGGACACAAACTATGAAATATACATTATTAAGTCAACAAATGAGTCTGTTGAATTAAAAGCTAACATAGTCTAGGAAAAGACAAGATTCTATAGATTAGATGTAGAAATAAACACAAGGGAATTAATATTGTTATCTGGTCAGAGGAAGATGCAAAATGTACTTAGATATCACTTTAGTGTGAGTTATTTTATTGTTTCTAATTGCCTCAACAAGATATTAAAGTGGAAGAGAAGAAATTGCTCCACTTCTAGGAACACAGGTAATGCCATTGCAGAGATGAATGAATACCAACCCCCTTTCCCTTTTGTTTATTATTCCAGGTCCCTCCGTTATTCCAGTGGTTCTATTTTTTATCAGTATTTCCTTCTTATAATACCCAGGTTGGTCTCAATGGAGTTAATATTTACAACATAATTGCACAAAAATGGCTTATTTTCTTTTCCTGTGCAAGTGACTGGCATATTAACAAAATATATTTTATGTTCTCTATTCAAGATTTTAATAATAGAGTATTTGTGAATTTATTTTTCTACTATCAGGATTATTAGTATAAAACACTACTTTTATCTTTTAAATTAATTTTATAATCTCATTTCTTAAACTTAGGTCTTTTAAGAATTTATGTCTCTGAAAAATCATTTATTTGAAATGTTGCTTATTTCAGGAAGTGGCAATATAGTTAGAAATGGTAATAGAAGGCATAGGCAGTAGACATGAAATGAAGTGGACATATTTAAGAGAGAAGAAATCAAATTACTAGAGTTGATAATTGGTTGGAAGGGAATGGGAAATTACAGAGGGACAATTTAAAGATGATACCCCAGTAAGGCTGCTGTAATATAAATCAGGATAAGAAAAACAAAAATAAATATAGATTTATGAGGTAATATGATAAGCTGAGATGTGAACATGTTAAATATGAGATACCTGGGGGACATTCATATGACCATTTGAACTATGATGTCAAGGACTGGATTTCACAAGAGAGCTGGCTCAACTACAGCATTGGGCTTCATCATCATACAGTTATATAGCCAAGTAACTGGATGGGATCATCCAAGGAAGCTGAGTTAGAAAAAGACAGGAAGAACTAATGCACAAAACCTCTGGGACACAAATACATCACTGATGGGCAGAGAGTGAGGCTTGTGCTGAAAAGAAGCCAGGAGAAGAGATCTCCATGGAAGGCCTGGTAATGAGGGACATGTAGCATATTTGAAAAATGGAAAGAATTTCACTATTGGCTAAAGGTGAAATCCAAAATTCATATCTAAAATAGAAAACTGAACTCCAAATGACTTATGGTTTCTAACCACAGAGCAACTGATAGCCTGCACACCTTGGGTTAATGAGTTATTTTGTAGAAAGGAGAATATTGGGCTGACAAATTATTATCCATAAATCCTAGTTAGAGGAAACTAAAATGCTATTGCTATATTCTGTAAAAGAGTGACATGAGGGACTCACTTGGAAAACTGGCCACGTGAGATACTGAAATATATTAAAATTGTGACATAAGAATTTTTTAACAAAAAATGTTTAATTCTGAGGAGAGTTTCATTATTTTCTATCATTGTTTTGAATTTTGTTTCCTTCTGTTTATATCCAGTACTTTTAATTTCAAGATATTTAATATAGACATCATAGGGTATAGTTACTCTCTATTGTGTTTCATAATTACCTATGTTGTACTGAATTTAAAAAAAAATATTGGAGACATATGTATGTTACATCATTTTTTTCTATACATCATTTTTTTAAAAAAGCAGGTCATTCTTTCCTAAATTCTGATATTGGACATTGTGGAAAAATCCACATTTTTTGGCTGTTACATTTTATTTTTTCCTTCTACTCTATTTTAGACATGTAATCTATTTTATCTCTCAATAGTTTAAATGTGGTTTAACTTTTTAAATTAATGTTTCAGAAAATGAAAATCAGGAAATAACAGAGGTCAGCTTTTGAATTAAATAAAATTAACTTTCAGAAAAAATCATAAATCTTTCATGGTGGCTGAATACAGAGTGCTTAACTCTGTATTAATTTGTAGACATAATAGAAAATAATGAATACTGCTTTCTCCAGACCTGGATATTCATTTTGAAAGAAAGACTTTTCCTTAATTTAAACACAGATCTTAAAATTTCCCACAGTTCTGTGTATTTTTTTTGTGGAAAAAGTTATTTTTCATGTGCTTTGTTACAACTTTTAGGCTACATTTAGAATAAACTATCTAAAGTAAAGTAGTCCAGTATGCAGTAGGCCTGAGGAAAAGACAGTGAGTCGGTACCCAAAAGTCTTCAAAACTTATCATCTCTTCTTTCCCTTTCTTTGTTTACCATTATATGCTCTTTCATAATGCAAATATTTTCCTTTCTGAATTCATGTAAATAAGAAGAAAGATCTCAGAGATTGACATATTTTTCCACTTCTAATTTCTAGTAAAGAGAAAATGTAAACATCTTAGTTTGGGTACGCTAGACACCTCTATTTCCCTCAAACAAGCCAGGGACCAGTGATATGCAGTATAAACCCAGCTATTGGAGAACCTGAATACGTACCTCTGAGAGACAGTCCTCAGAGATAGGAGAATCCTTTTGAGCTGAGCAGGTGCCACTAAAGTTGAGTAATATTCATGCAACAAAAGGATCTTCAGGTAAGGATTCTCCACCCTATCTTCTCTGAATTGGTCCAGTTCTTTATATTAGAAATTAAAATAACAGTGATTTCTTATAATTCACTAATTTGTACATACTTCTCTCTCCTCCTATAATGTTATCCTACAGTTCCTTAAACTTCATTTCATCAGCTGCTTCCCTGTCATCTCCTGATCCCCATCAGTCTAAGTCAGGTGTTGGCTCTGTCCCAACATCTCACATTCTACCTATTCCTGTGTAGTACTTTGTGTTTCTCTTCAACATGGCATACAGTTTATATTGTAAATTATTGACATTTCTTTATTCACCATCCTTGGTGCTTCATAAAACAAGGCCTATTTCTTTCATTTTTCTATTTTTTGCATAAAAAGACTACTAGAATAAATATTAAACAGATGAATGAATGAACACTTATTGAGTTATATTTTTACACAACATTAAATGTGTTGTTGTATCAAAAATTCACCAACACTTAACATAAATTATTTTTTTAAATAAAAGAAAATAAAAGGAATTTGAGTTAAAAAATGAGCTGAAATAATTATGGTAAATATACAAATATATTGTGACTTACCAGATTAAATTAGATTTCCTGTATTATACATTGGTTTGAAAATATTCTGCAAGAGATTTTTCCATCTATTTTCATACAGTTTTTTCATTCTTTTAAAAAATGAAAGTGTGACTAATAAAATGTCCCTGTATATATTTTAAGGTATAGACCAATGATTTGTTTAAATAGGCTTTCATCAGATGCCATATGTTTTTTCCTTAAAATTGCTTATTAATCAACATGATGGCATTTGTAATATATATGGAAAAATCATGGCAGAAAAATATATATACTCTAAATACTAAATCAAAATATGTAAAAAATTGAACTTCTGTAATACAATTTCAACTATGTATAACAGGATGATTTCTATAAAAAACATAATAATTTCTGTTGCCTTCCTCATAATTATAATTCAGAAAACCTATCCCCTCAAAACAATCATTATTATTTTGGATATCATATAAAACTTAAAACCAAGTATAATATTTTAAAATGTTTAAGCAAAAGTAGTTAATAGTGGTTACTCCATAAACTCTATCAACTAATATTGTAAAACATGATACCAAAATTCAATAAATATGACATAATTAACTACCTTTTGTGTATGTTCTAATTTACTATATGTAATATTTCATATCTGTCATTTATCCAGTTAATATATAACAGCTTGTCTTAAACAAATCCTTCCAGTCCTTGTACTTATTTCTTATTACCTTAAAAACGATAAGGTATACTCTTTAAAATATATTATACTATTGATGCAGTGGTCTTCTTCTTCCCAACTCTTATTTAGAAACAACTGATACATTTAATTGATGTAGTAACATGTGATAAAATCTCATTTCACAATAAATGTTACTAATCAGAAAAAAGTTAATGTAAAAATAATGACATTGGGCTTCCCTGGTGGCGCAGTGCTTGAGAGTCCGCCTGCTGATGCAGGAGACGCGGGTTCGTGCCCCGTTTCGGGAAGATCCCACATGCCGCGGAGCGGCTGGGCCCGTGAGCCATGGCCGCTGGGCCTGCGCGTCCAGAGCCTGTGCTCCGCAAATGGGAGAGGCCACAACAGTGAGAGGCCCGCATAACGCAAGAAAAAAAAAAACAAAACAAAAAACAAAACAAAAAATAATGACATGGTTCTGAATTCATTTTTTAACATATAAATAGGTTAGTGTATTCAATTTTGAAAATATACTTTGCAGTTAGCATTAGCGCTGACCCACTAGTGGTTTGATTCTTCTCCCTTTGGGCACATGACAGGATGACACTTCCCCAACAACCTGAGGTCAGATATGGCCACATTACTTACTCTGGCAATGACCAGTAAATGTTAATAGTCTGTGGCATGTTCTGCCATAAGCTTTAAGATGGATTACATCCCTCTCCAATTCCCTCTTCCCTCTGCCAAGGTGACCATCAATGGTTCAGAGAGCAATTGCTTCATTTTTATATGTTTCTGGTAAGCATAATGATGAACATGTAACAAGCATGAAAACTATGTTTAATCCTATTATCTATCTTTGTTATCAAAGGAGAAGAAAATGTGTTGCAATATTACTCATCCCATTCATTTATATTCATACTGAAATACATTTTTATACTGAAATAAAACATTCCTACCAATTGTTGTAACAAAGTACTTGTGTCAGGACTAATGATTAAAGTGATATATTTGTACGTTCATGAAACGAAATCCCGTTTATATTTATAACATGAAGGATAATAGATGACTTCAGTTACCCAGATCCTATAATTTGATTAAAGCTTAAAATGCACAAAATATTTATTCATTGATTCACTCGTTCAAAATATCATTAATTTTAAATAAACTAATATACGTGAAGTACTTACAATAGGACGTAGTACGTATTAAAAACTATGAAAATGTTAGCTGTTATTATTATTTTTTATTTGACAAATACTTGTTGAGCTCAATTTAATGTCAAATGTTATTCTAGGCAACAGAAATATAGCACAGAACAAAAAAATAGAAAAAAATGTTTTCCCTCATACAACTTATATTCCTTGAGAACCAGACAGACAATTCAGACAGAAATGCCTTAGTTAAAATTATTATGAAGCAGGTAGGAGGACTGAGGAGTCTATAGTATAAAAGATGGCATTCAGTTTTAAGTAGTATAAAAGAGATGGCTTCACTGAGAAAGTAAAATTTGTACAGAATATTAGAGAGTGGTCAAGTTTAGTAGGTCTCTGAGGAAAGAGCTTTCTAAGCATGTGAGTTCATAAGACCGAAGTCCATTATGTTGGAACATACCTGGTGATGCTGGGAAAAACAAGGTGCCCAGCACAACTGGCTTCTAGTGAGCAAGAGAGAAAATAGTGGTACAAGAATTGAAGATGAAACCCGAGGCTACTGTGCGTCAGCGCCTAGAGGGAATCCTAGGTTGTTTTAAAAATTTAGATTTAAATCTCTATGAGACAGGAAGTCTTTAGGGGGTTGGAGCTGGGGAGTGTACGTTTGTGTCTTACATTTAGAAAATATCGCTCTAATTGTTTGTGTTGAGTAGAAGAGAATGGGGTAAAAGCCTAAGAGGAAGATGGGATTGAAGATTATTACAGTAGCCTGGACAAGGTGGTAACTATGGAGGTGGTGAGAAGTGGTCAAGTTTTGGTATATTTTGAAGATACATCCAACAGTAATTGCTGATGGGTTAAATGTAGAACATGAAAAAAAACCAAAAGGAATCAAAGACAAAGTATCATTGGCTAAAAAGACTATGAGAGGAAAACATTTGACAGAGAAATATCAGCTTGTCCTAACTGCTCTGTTTGATACCTTAATTATAGATGCAGTTTCACTGCCTGGATGAACAGAGCACGTTGTCTTGGCTAAAATGAACTTAGGCAAGATCAGAAAGAGGAAGCTACCGTGAACAATCTTCCTGATATAACACTCCCCTATCTCTCCAAGGTATCACCAGCCACCCAGGACAAGGCCATATCTGCTTGATCCCATTGCTAATCATCCACTTTTTATGTTGATTCATCTCCTGCTGACATTAGAGGCCACTTCCAAGTAGGAAACTTTCTTGAAGAGTTCTTTTTAAATTCATCTTCCACCTGGTTATTCAACTATAGTTTATTTTCCCCCCTCCTTATAATAAAATAAATCCCAGATACATCAAATATTTAACATACGTGAATAAAACTACAATTATTTTGAAAATAATTATAAAAGAATATTTTTATTATCTCTGAATGTGGAAAGTATATCAACATATAAAGGAAAGGAGAGGTAACATTGCATACAAAATTTCCTTAAGAAAAAAAATCTTTGTAACCTAAATGTCTGCTAACCCAGGAGTCCCTCCAGCATAAGAACAGGTCTCTGCCCACTTCTGTGGTTAGTTATTTCTGATTGATCCCAAGTTTCTTTGAATCCTAGAGAAGGTATTTGCCACACTCTCAGCCACACATCTCTAATGCCCCTCTAGACATTTCTTATGCCCAGTTTTACTAAGAATCTTTGGAACTGTTCTGTCATATTTGATTCTAATTCCTCTATCTTTAGATGCTTCACTTCATTTTAAGGGAATTTGTGGGTGAGAAGAGTCATTTAAGACACTTCATTATTATTTTAGGTTGATGTTATTGAATAAAGTTGATTTACAATATTATACTAGTTTCAGGTGTACAGCATAGTGATTCAATATTGTTATAGACTATACATCTCTATCCTAATACATTCCAAAACACTTCCCATCTTCCAATGCTAAATATAAACAGATAAATAAGCTTCCTTGTTTATTAATTGAGGCAAACATATTTGCATGTGCAGTTTGCTTTTATACTGTAAGAGACATCCATAACTACCTGGATATGATGTCTTAGTGATTATTGTTAGTATTCTTATTTTGTACCTATCAATCCTATTGTATTATTATGCAAGTGGCATGTGTTATATTTAAAACTACGTATTAACTAACTGAGCTGGGATTTGAACTGATAACTCTCTAATACCAAAGCATATGCACTTCAATTATAGCATGCTGCCAAACACAAAGAAACAATGAAATATCAACCTATTAATGAAATTGTAGAAGCAATTCACATACACAAAGGAGAAACTACAGACGTTCAATAAATATAAACAAAGGGTGTAATCCTGTAGAATCCAAATGAATAGCTATGAAGATGCTCATTGAGGATATTTGCCCATTATCAAATTAGCTAATATTAACACCAAATTTTAGCAATATTGTGATGGAACAGGAGTTCCAATACAGTGCAGAACAGAATGCAAAATAGTATTGATGCTTTAAGACAACTTAGTAATTTTTATTAAAAGCCTTAAAATATTTTATGTTATTTGATCCAACAGTTCTACAGTTCCTGTTTTAGGAGTTTGATCTGTGGAAATAATTAGAAAGATATCTACATAGGTATGTAAAGACATGCCAATAACCACTTTGCAATAATATAAAACTAGGATTGATCAATGAAATGAAATCTAATTATATATATGATTTTTTTAATGGGAAGCCAAAAATGCTTAGTCATGCACATGTGATATTATGGTAACTGAGTCCCATAGGTATAAAATCTACTTTTGTTTTAAATCTGAGCCACAGCAGCTCTCCAAGTTGCCCGGCTTGCTGTATATTTGAGCAAAATTCTTTTGAGTTGAAGAGATAATACTGCTTTCTTTTTTGGCTGCCAAGAAAATCACCAAACTTCAGTATTTTGGGGACTCATATGTATGTATTACATATTTTAGAAATAAATCCTTACTGGATATTGTCTTGAACAAGAAAATTATTCCACATTCCTAAAGAACTTAGGAAAAATTGACTTGTTATTCATGAGGAAATCAACTACTTCTTGACTTCTTTTTAAAACTCTGCTCTCTATAATAAACTGTTTCTAAAATAAGACAAAACCAATGTTAAGTGCATTCCTTTTTCTCCTGATATGAATTAGAGAAATCTCCTGAAAACTATTTTTAGCAATCTTTAATTGCTTTTGCTCTTCTTTGCTGCCTGCAAGGTATCTAGTGATAACTTTTTACTGAATTAGCAGTTGCATTTTTAGCACTGTCATTGACACTGCTGATTAAGACCACAAAGAATAGCCGTCACTTATTTCTGTAACTCACAGACACTTGCCTCTCATGATTTTAACTTACATTGGACTGGTAGTTTTTAATTTAATTTAATTTATTTATTTAATTAATTAATTTTTTTGCGGTACGCGGGCCTCTCATTGTTGTGGCCTCTCCCATTGCGGAGCACAGGCTCAGCAGTCATGGCTCACGGGTCCAGCCACTCCGTGGCATGTGGGATGTTCCCGGACCGGGGCACGAATCCGTGTCTCCTGCATCGACAGGCGGACTCTCAACCACTGTGCCACCAGGGAAGCCACCCGGACTGGTAGTTTTAAATTGAAGACATGCTGTTTAAGGAATCCAATATTTGTAAAAAGAATAGCATTTTTTACTGATAATGGTTTCTGAAAATATACTGAATAATCAATGAGCAAAAGATAACCTAGCAAGATAGCGAATATTGTTTCTGAAGAATAAAAATGCATTTAAATAAAAAGATAAACTTTTAAATTAAACATTGCAAAATTCATAGACTACACAGATGTCCATGTGTGTGTCTATATGTCTTAACAATTCCTATGTTCATTTACTTTGTAGACAACATAGGAGAAGTTTTCAGAATTCTTGTTCTGGTATCACATTCACCTAGATTTCAGTGTTGGCTTCTCTACTATCTAGCTGATCTTGGATGACTTACTTAAACACTCAAAGCTTCGGTTTTCTGATCTAAAATGTTCATATAATAAGACAATCTACATCAGATAGAGTTTCTCAGGAACAAATTAGATAATTCCTATGTAGAGTATAGCAAACTTTCAAAAAATTTGCAGTGACTCATATGATCCAGCAATCTCACTCCTGGACATATATCAGGACAAAACTATAATTCAAAAAGATACATGCGCCCCTATGTTCATAGCAGCACTATTCACAATAGCCAAGACATGGAAACAACCTAAATTGCCATTGATAGAAGAATGGATAAAGAAGATAGGTACATACATGCAATGGACTACTCAGCCATAAAAAGAATGAAATAATGCCATTTGCAGCAACATGGATTCAACTAGAGATTATCATACTAAGTGAAATAAGTCAAAAAGAGAAAGAAAAATACCATATGATATCACTTATATGTGAAGTCTAAAACATGGCACAAATGAACTTATCTACAAAACAGAAACAGACTCACAGACATGGAGAACAGACTTGTTGCCAAGGGGGAGGGGAGTGGGGGAGGGGTGGACTGGGAGTTTGGGGTTAGAAGATGAAAACTATTACATTTAGAATGGATAAACAGCAAGGTCCTACTGTATAGCACAGGGTACTATATCCAATCTCCTGGGATAAACTATAATGGAAAAGAATCTAGAAAAGAATGTATGCATGTGTATAACTGAGTCACTTTGATGTACAGAAGAAATTAACACAACACTGTAAAACAACTATACTTCAATAAAAAAAACTTTGCAATGGCTCAACACTTTGGAGCTATGATGACGAAGATCAGTGATGATCACGAAGACTGGAAGGGGAAGAAGAAATATCAGGGGTTTACACAAGTATAAAAATCCTAACCTGCACTGAATAATATACACAAAGGTCCTAGAAAAAGGCCTTTCATAACAAAGCCTCTGTTAGAGATCTTTTATTCACATGTTTTTAAACACATAATTTGTTGCAAAAATATTATGTACTAATTGGTGGAATAGGAAAGAAATAAGATAATTTTTTCAAGGGAATTTCAAGAGTACACATAAAATTAATTATTAAAAAACAGCTTTATTGAGATATAATTCATATACCATAAAGTCCATCTTTTAAAGTGAGCAATTTAGTGTTTTCTAGTATACTCACAGGGTTATACATCCAACACCATTGTCTAATTCCAAGATATTTTGCTTACCACAGAAAGACTAGATATGAACTGTTATAATGTCCCACCCATTGTAAGTCACTCCCAATATCTGCCTCCTGTCCCCTCAAGCCCCTCACAAACATTAACCTACTTTCTGTCTCTACAGATTTGTCTATTCTGGACAATTCATGTAAATGGTATTATACAATACATGACATCTTGTGTCTAGCTTCTTTTGCTTGACACAATGTTTTCAAGATTCATCCTTATCATATCAATATCAATACTATATTTTCTATTGTGGCTTAATAATATTCCATTGTTGGGCTTCCCTGGTGGCGCAGTTGTTAAAAATCGTCCTGCCAGTGCAGGGGACACGGGTTTGAGCCCTGGTCCAGGAAGATCCCACGTGCCACGGAGCAACTAAGCCCATGCACCACAACTACTGAGCCTGCGCTCTAGAGCCCATGAGCCACAACTACTGAGCCTGCGTGCCACAACTACTGAAGCCCGTGCACCTAGAGCCCATGCTCCACAAGAGAAGCCACCACAATGAGAAGCCCATGCACCACAAAGAAGAGTAGCCCCTACTCGCTGCAACTAGAGAAAGCCCATGAACAGCAACGAAGACCCAACACAGCCAAAAATAAAATAAATAAATTTACAAAAAAAAATTCCACTGTATAGTCATACTACCTATTGTTTATCCATTCATTAGTTGATGGACAACTGAATTGTGTCTATTGTCTATTATGAATAATGCTTCTATAAACATTTGTGCACATGTTTTTCTGTGGACATACATTTTCATTTCTCTTGGGTGTATACCTAGCAGTGGAATTGCTTGTTTATAGAGCAAATGTACATTTTAAGACATACTATCAATTCTAATTCAAATATCTAACCCCATATCTACTAATATTTTCTGAATTAAATAATTTACTTAATAAATAAAAAAATATTTATAGCCTATAGTATCAACTACTACAATAACAGGAATCAAAACTACTACTATGAATGGGAAAAGATATATGTTCTTGAGGAGCTTGAAGTCCTATGTGTTGTAGAAGGACAGATGGTGAGGAGAAAAGTCCTTCAATAAAATACTCTTTCCATAAAAGAAAAATATTTCCTGTTCTAAAAATACCTTCAGATCTCTAAAAAATGCATATTAATTTAGTGAAGTTTTCCTTAGATTGCAGAAGAAAAATGGATATATATTCATGATTCATATGAAAGTTACCATTATCATCATCATCACCATCACCATTGCTTTACAATTTGACAAATGTTATTCATAAAAATCAAATAATGCAAAAGAAGTACAGAATTTCATAACACATATTGGAGAAACAAAGTTAAAGATGCTTTGGAATATCAAACCCCTCATATGGGGGTTCCATATGGCCTCAAATTCAAGAATATTCTAGTCTCTCTATTCTTTTTTTTTTCCTCTGAGGTGGTGGTCATCTATTCCCAGATATTTCCTGACTTATCAGTCTTCATCACCCAATTCTGAAGGATACTTAAGGATTTTCTTACTTGCTGGTCAGTTAAACCTTTCTTTAACCTTAGATGTGGAGTGCTGATGGACATAATCATACTTAATAGCTCTGGGCACAGTATTATCTATGGTCCTACAGGACCCTTCTCTGATCTGTCTCTCTGCTTTTTATTTTATTTATCCTCTTTGTCCTCATTTTTTAAAAATATTTATTTATTTATTTTGGCTGTGCCAGGTCTTAGTTGCAGCATGCGGGATCTTTAGTTGAGGCATGCAGGCTTCTTAGTTGCGGCATGCATGCAGGATCTAGTTCCCCAGCCAGGGATCGAACCTGGGCCCCCTGCATTGGGAGCATGGAGTCTTACCCACTGGACTATCAGGGAAGTCCCTTTGTCCTCATTTATTACCTCATTCACTCCTCCCCATGGCCGATTATTTTGATGTGTTTAATGTTCATCTTTTTGCCTGTATTTTTCTTGACATTGTTTTTTTGTTTATGTGTATTCTTAACTTTGCAGAAACAGTTTCTGTTACATATTTTATTCTGTTTCTTACTTTCTTTTCAATAAGCATTATGATTTTTAAAGAATTCATGTTGCTATTGTACATTTAGCCCATTGCTTCTAATTACTGCATAGCACTTACATAGATGACATACATCTACCATATCTTACCTGGTAATTTTCTTCTTTTCTGCAGATACACTAACTCTTCATCAACACAATAGTATACACACACAATAATAATGGCAACATACATTTCACCTTCCAGACCAGTGTGAAAATTTCTCTGGGATATATAGCTAGTCATGGAATATCCTGATTATGGTTTATACAGATATTTAATTTACCTAAGCAGTGCCAAATTACAAATGAAAATGGCTACACATCTGTCTAGCCTCAACCAGCAATCCATGAAGGATACTAGATAACCCAAACCCCATTCCCCACCAATTGACCTCATTCAGTTTTCTAATTTTTTTTCAGTCTAAGTGGTGTAAAGGGAAATCTCATTGTTTTTATGTGTATTTTTCTAGTAATCGGTACATATTTGCATTTGTTTATTGCCTTTTGGGTTTTCTGCTACCTAAAATGCCTATTCATATTATCAACAATAGTTTCTATATTCTTAAAAAGAAAACATTATACTACAAAGTCAGAACTGTTTATTCTTGTTTGTATTGATATCCAGAGGGATTCCTATACCACACTAGGATTGACCGTATTCCTTAGAAGTATTTAAGCATGAGTCCTTTATGTAAAAGTTCAGTTCTGGCCTGGAATTTTCAAATAAAATTTATATTAACATAATCAGAAGATAGTACCGTTATCTATTAAGTGATCACAGCTAGATACCTCAGTTTGGATTAAAATGAGCTTAGAGATTTTTACTGAGGAATTGAATTGATTGAGTCCATTTTCCCCTCATCATTTTATATGGAAACCTTACTGAAAATAGTTATTACAAACTGATTCTGGAGACTGAAGTATATTAAAAATATTAGGTGTCAGAAAAAAGAAAAACATACTTCATCTGTTCTCCATTACTATAATTTTAACTTACTCCATGTATAGGACTATATTAATTTTAAAACTGTCTGTAATATAGTCCTGTATGCTATAGCCAATTTTGTTTAAAATGCAGATAAATGTTAAGGGGAATAATGAGCTTCTCTCATCTAATCCAATTCCCTTGCCCTCTATTACCAAAGTAATTTGTGTTGTTTTGTAATAATCTTTTAAAAATATAGAAATAAAAATGTTTATCACTCATACATGTACAATGAGTTATCATAAACAGAAGACACTTTGAAGTCAGAAGTCTGAAATCAAGATGTTCTCAGGGCTGTAATCCCTCAGAAGTCTAGGAGAGATTATTCCTTCCTCTTCCAGCTTGGTGGCCCCTGGCATTCCTTTACTTGTGGCTGCTAACTCCAATCTCTGCCTTCCTCTTCACATGTCTTTTTCCTCTGTGTTTCTTCTCAGTGTGTCACTTATATGGATGCTTGTCTTTGGATTTAGGACCCATATGGATCATTGAGGATGATCTCATCTTGAGATCTTAATTTAACTGCATCTTAAAGATCATTCTTCACATTAAAGTTGCATTCACAGATTGCAAGCATTAGGTAGTGGAGATATATATATATATATATATATATATATATATAGAGAGAGAGAGAGAGAGAGAGAGGGAGAGAGAGAGAGGGAGAGAGAGAGAGAGAGAGAGAGAACATGTCACTCACTACAATCACTATATTAATCTCTAAGACTATGGATTTACTTTATCTTTTAAAAAATGTTATGTAAATGGAATCACACCTTAGGTACTCTTTTTTGAATTTTTTTCACTAGATTTTATATGCACAAGTTTTTATCATGTTGCTTCATAAAGAATCAGCATATTTGTTTTCATTGCTATGCAATGTTCAATTTTATGAAAATATCACAAATAATATATATACTGTTTTCTTAACAGATACTTGAGCTGTGTCCAGATTTAGGGATATTATAAACATTATAGAAATGACCATTATCATTTTCTTAAACATATAATCACAGTTGTTTTTTTCTTCCAAAACCATATACGTCAATTCTTAAATTTTGGAATACTATGAGTTTGTTTATGTTATCTACTGTTTCATTTGGCTTTCACTCATTTGTTACTGCTTGATACTATGTTTAGTAGTTTTTGATTGAAAGACAGATATATTATAGGTAAAGTTTTAAACGTAACTTGAGGCTATGTAATCTTTTTCCAGAGTTGGTTACATTTGATTCTTGATGGTAGGTAGGAAAAATTATTCCAATGAGATATTGAGTTAATTCAAATCTAAGAACTTTTTGTTTCTTTTCTTTCCTATAAGTTTTAATATTTAGGTGTACCAGCTTTAAGTTTGCAGTGTTTACCAGACCATGTCTCCTTAGTGGACCTCGAAGACTAATATTAATTCTGCAATACACAAAATAACTCTGGGAATGTGCTCAGCTTCTCAATCTCTTGTCTGCTGTATTCTTCACAGCTGCACTGTCTCCCTAGTGCTTCATAGGGAAATAAATGCATAATGTCCCGTTCACTCATATTTCTCACTTCTCTAAAATCTTGTCTCCTCAATTTAGTCCTGCCTTAGTAGGCCTTCAGTGAATTTATATATGTCTGATTTTCAAGTTTTTTGTAAGTGGTTTGGTGGTTGACATTTTCATAACTAGAAGTCTAAAAACTTCCAGCAACTTTAAATCATAAAGCCATCCCAATTCAGTAATTAGAATGTTCAAACCAAGATATTATTCAAAACTCTGAACTTGATTTATCATAAACTATTCTCCTTCTGAACAGCTTAGACCTGCTTCAGGCTGGAAGCCTGCTATGATTGGATGAGCTTGATCTCTCTGCTCTCCTCTTTCTTCCTGCTCGTGGCATCCCTTGCTTGCTTGCTGCTGTTTAGATTCTGGCCAGAGAAGGGAGAGGTCGTAAAGGTAAATGTACATAGTTTATTTTCCATCGAGGAGTGGAGATGATGATTGTATTCCTTGACAACAAGAAATAACATAAAAATGAAGAAGAAAATAAGAAATACAAATCCCAAACTACTGGGAAATAAAAATTAGAAAAAGAAAGTCATCTTTAAAAACACAATTTATACTATTAGTGATATTAATATCTTAGCAAACATGATATTTAAGAAAAATTTTACAATTCTTTTTTTTCCAGTGTTATTGAGAAATAAGCGACATATATCACCATATAAATTTATGGTGTACAGCATGAGGGTTTGATTTACATATATTGTGAAGTGATTATAATAGGTTGAGTTAACATCCATTATCTCATATAGATACAAGAAAAGAAAAGAAAAAAATTCTCCTTGTGATGAGAACTCTCAGGATCTACTCTCTTAACAACTTTCTTATATATCATAGAGCAGTGTTAATAGTCATCATGTTGTACATTAAATCCCTCATACTTGTTTATCTTATAACTGGAACTTTGTCCCTTTTGACAAAAGCATGCTATTGATGTATCCATATGCAATGCTCAATTCTAAGTGCATACTGCTTTCCTAAGGGACCTTGTAAAATCTGCAACTGTGGCATCCAAAAGAGAGGTTCCCTGGGATCTTGTAGAGATAGATTTACAAATGTAGCCAAAGGACCTTCGATTAGAGGGGAGAGAGAGAGAGAGAGAGAGAGAGAGAGAGAGAGAGAGAGAGCAAGGAGAAACATTACTTGTCATTGTTATCTCTTTGAGATGGGAAGAAAAATGCTACTTTTCTCATCTTTTTAAACAACCAACAATACACACACAACCACAACAACAAAGAATATTCTTAAATTTCATAGCTTGTGGAACACAATTTAGATGTGAATTAAAATAGAAAATAGAAAAATTTAAGTAGTTGAATGCATAATTTAACAGAACCTGTGGAAGAGACTTTTTTCTATCCACCAAAAATCTGTGCTCACTCTTTCATAATAGAGACATGTTTCTTAAAAGGGGCTGTACAATCACAGGCTGTATTCCCATCCCTCTAGAGTATAGTGTGGTGCTGCAGTTACTTCTCATCCTTAGAAGACAAGACACATTGATGAGCATGATTTCTAGGAGAAAGCTTTAGGAAAGCAGTGTTCCTACTCCATACACTTTACTCCACTGCACCAGCTGGTAATCAAAAGAACTAAGGGTTGACCAATCCACAGCAAGAAACCTGGACTCCAGAAGCCTAATATGACAGAAAGGTGACTGCTTAGTTACAGCAACCTTGAAATGTTATGTTGACAGAGATAAAGTTCTTGTTTATAAACTGCTGATATTGAGAAGTTATTTGTTATAGAAGCATGCATTACAGTAGCTAGCACAATATATAAAGTCTATTTGCTATGTAAATGTAATATTTTATTTTTATATATGTACAGAATATCTTACCTGATCCTAACAGACAAATATGTTTTGGGCTTCAGAACTTTTCAGATTTTGGAAGATTGTGTATTCTCTATAATAAGCAGCATTTACAAGGAAATCTGTGGAAGCATACTCAAATCAAAAACAATTGCTCTAGTAAAATATGTGAATATTCACACTAAGTAAAATAAAGATTACAGTTTTATCATGTTCATGTTAAATTTTCCTACAAAGTGTGCTTTGGCTTCAAACTTACATAGATGTGGGGTTTTGGAATTTCAGTACAGGGAGTTGACCTTGGGTTCAATATTTTAATGAATGGTAATATCAATATATTGTATCATTTTTTAAGTTTAAATATTATGTTAAAGGTAACTGTGGTAATTTTGGAGGGTAAATTTGTACAATTGACATAACTCGATTTTCCAAAGTGCTTATGCATTAGCAAAATGTCAAGATCTATAAAAACTAAAACGCACAACCCTTGAAAAATCATTGAATCTATGAGTTATAAGATTTAGGACCTTTTGATGACTTCTTAGAAGCCAACCAGGAGTGACTTAGCAAATCACAGTCCAGCAAAAACAAGCTCACCCTCTTACAAACACTGAGATGTTTCTCACCATATGTCACTTACATTTGGATTTAAAAGTTTGTAAGAATATATTTATTGATGTTTATATTCTTCTGCTACCAACATTATTTTTAATGACATAGTAATAGAGGTTATACAATATAAGTTGCAAAATCCAGAGACTGAAAAACAACAAATGATTTCCCCTTAGTTAGAATTTATGTATGATAGGAAGGAGTAGAAATGATTCAAAAGGTTACGTTCTGGGCTTCCCTGGTGGCGCAGTGCTTGAGAGTCCGCCTGCCGATGCAGGAGACGCGGGTTCGTGCCCCGTTTTGGGAGGATCCCACGTGCCGCGGAGCGGCTGGGCCCGGGAGCCATGGCCGCTGGGCCTGCGCGTCCGGAGCCTGTGCTCCGCAAATGGGAGAGGCCACGACAGTGAGAGGCCCGCATAACGCAAGATAAAAAAAAAAAAAAAAAAAGGTTACGTTCTAAGTACTTTTGCCTAATAGAAAGATCAAGCTAAGTAATGTGCTTTATATTATGAGTTTGAGGTATCAAAGCTTGACAATGCTAAAACGTTTACATAACTCAATTGTTGTTGAATATATATTGTTAAACTTGGATAAAATCATTTAAATATCATGTAATTACAGGCAATGCTTGAAATAGTTGGAAAAGCTTTTTTTTTTTTAATCTTCATATGGTTAAATGATTGAACATTGAAAAGTATGGTAAGGAAAAATCCAACGGCATTAGAAAAAATATTCATTCTATGAATTTGAATATAACAAAGTGTTAACTTTAAGCATTTTGCTAATGGAAAGACTAAGCATTATCAGCAATACATATTAAAAGCCATGAATAAGCATGAGACTATTTCATTACATAACAAACTGGGACTAATATAGCACAGGACAAAAATAAAACAAGTTCTAGTTTATGGCCAGTGAAAGAAGAAAATCCAGAAATAAGCTTTCTAAATTTATTTAAGACCATTTTAAAACAAGAATTACCAACCTATTCCTACATTATATCTCCTATATTTTAAATATCTTTCTGTTCTAACAAGTTTCAACTTATTCTCCACATATTTTTGCTAAATGTCATTGCTTTTGAGAAACTAATTTTGGTTCCTACCACTGCTATTCTGGTCCTGTCACCAGATCGAATTCCTTTCAACTTTCCAGATAATAACTAAGTTGGAATATACTTTTACATCATTCCTGGATGCTTGGCAGTTTGAGCATTTGAAATATAATTCAGACAATGACTGCCTAATACTGGATATGGATGGATGGAGTATTAATACCTAGGCCTTTAATTTCTAGTCTTTTAAATATATCTCAAAATGGTATTAGATATTTTCTGCCTGATACTACTCTATATACTCATATTTAAGACTGCCATAATCTTCAAACAGTCAGAATTTTTAAATAAAATAAAATTTTATGTAACTGCTAGTTGCTAGGTATATCATGATTTTGTAGGCCCTGCAACCTATTAGGAATATTTATATAATTTCCAAATTATTAGGAATATTTTTATTGTGGTATACTTATTTCAAAAATTATACTATATCACTGAACATAAGCAACATCATTTGTCTTATTATCAGACACAAGTGGTAGGAGCATATTTGAATACTTGTTTTACTGTAGACAAATTAAGCAATTACATAGAAGAGTACTGATTTTTAAGAAATCATTTATATATTCATATTGATAATAAGTTATAAAATATATTTTTATATTTAACATTTATTTAGATATTTACCAACCAAAAATTAACCTTATCAGAAGCATACTTTCCTTTTTGGTTGGTGTTATCCATATGGGTTCTACATACTAATATACTGTTGAATATATTACAAGTATTACTTTTCCATCTCAATTTAAAAAAATATTAATTTCTGACCTCTAATTATAATTATATTTTAGTCCAATTAAAATTTCTCTTTAAAACTGTAGTGATCTCCAACTATATAAGCAGATTTTCAAAACTTACTTGAGTTTTATGAATAGCTAATGTGAGAAACAAAAGGAAGTCCTTAATTTTGATTTAAATACTATATATATACATATATATTTAATTACTAACCTTACCTTAATAATATTGTAATACAAATATGACCAGCCCTTTCAAAGGCTGCTCTTCAGCTGTTTGGACAAGAAAGGTCCATTTGCTTACATCTACTACCTATTCTCTGATGTGGACATGCTGTCCTGATTCGTAAATAAGCAGATCAACATTCCTGTTTTTATCTAAATTTCTTAAACTTTTTAACATGCTATTCGACCCTCATAGTTTTCTTTTCAGTGTAACACTGCAATTTTCATTTCTTTTTCTTTTCACAAAGACTTTATGTTTTAATTATAAACAAAGAAAAAAATGTATGTTTGGTATCAGAAGCTAGCTGGCCTACTTCAATGCTTTGAGAACAAAAGTTTCATGAACTCATATACAAATCATTATATTGAAGAAAACCAAGCTGAACATCTGAGATCTATTTCTAAAACCTATTGGTTTTGAACTATTAGAGCCCATCTAATTAAAGTTTTAGTTAAATGTAAATGATTAAGAAATATTCATTTTAATTTAATCTGCTTTTCAAGATTAGTAGGGCACATTTATTTTTAAATGAAAATGTTGAATGTAATTGTTCATAGCAACATTACTCATAATCACAATAAAAGCTAGTTCTTATATTATGCATCAAAGCTAACTCTTATACTGTACATGTACATCTTTCCTAGGAAGTCAAAGATTATAGAGGCAATATCTTCTTGTTCTTTCTAGGTTTTTTTTTTTTTTTTGCAGTACTTGGGCCTCTCACTGTTGTGGCCTCTCCCGTTGCGGAGCAGAGGCGCCGGACGCGCAGGCTCAGCGGCCATGGCTCACGGGCCCAGCCACTCCGCGGCATGTGGGATCTTCCCGGACCGGGGCACGAACCCGTGTCCCCTGCATCGGCAGGCAGACTCTCAACCACTGCGCCACCAGGGAAGCCCCTTTCTAGGTTTTTAATTAAATTAAAACAGGCTACAGACTTAAGCAAAATTAGAAACACAATTTCTGGACTTAATGATGAGAAACACAAAATCTATAACATTTTGACAAAGTCTCTTTAATCTCTTAAATCAGGGGTCCCCCACCCCTGGTCTGTGGACTGGTACTGGTCCGCAGCTTGTTAGGAACGGGGCCGTACAGCAAGAGGTGAGAGGCCGGCGAGAGAGTGAAGCTTCATCTGCCACTCCCCATGGCTCCCCATCACTTGCATTACCACCTGAACCATTGCCCCCGTGGCTCACATTACCACCTGAACAAACCCCACCCTACCCGCCTCGCCCACTCCATCCATGGAAAAATTGTCTTCCACGAAACTGGTCCCTAGTGCCAAAAAGTTTGGGGACTGCTGTCTTAAATAGCTTTTTATTTCATTACCTTTTCTTTTACCTTTTTGTCTATCACTTGGTTTTCAAAACACAAAGGTAGGAAGAGATAGGTAAAGCTAAAAGTCATGTTTTCCCCTTTCCAAGAGTTTTTATTCCTTCTGACTCCATCATTCCTTATCCTCATTTTAATCACTTTTTGTGGATATTGTGTGGGATGTCCCCACATTATAAAGACAGATGTTGAGGACTCAGTAGTTGGCCTAAATCATTACAGAATGCAAGTCTGGAGTGTAAAAATGTTTAGATCTGTAAAATACTTGTCATTTTCTTTCTGTTAATCTATTTTTTCTTCAGTTGACAAAAATACTTCCTAGATAATTTATATATGAAAAATAGATATTTTTTTTCTACAACACATAGGATAACACAAGAATTTAGTGAGTCAAGGAACTTAAACAGGCAATATCCCCCAAACAGAGAAATAATTCCTTTTTATTGGCTGGAATTACTTTATTTCTTAAAAATAAGTATGTGAGTATCTATTTAAATAGTTTTTAATTTCAGTTTTAGGTATTTAGTGTGAGTCATTCAATATACATATACAGTTCCAATTTCTAAGAACCTAAATCAACTATCTCAAATACAACCAGAAATATTAGTAAATTAATAAAAAGCATTCACCAAGAAACTTCATCTCATTCAATGGTTTCTTAGACTTATGTAAGTGTTGTCCAGTTTTGCTTCCCACCAGTATTTTGGCTAATTAACAGTACTGTTTCCTGACAATCTTGGCATGTATCCTAATGCATCTGATATTTCCTTCTTCATTCTGGAGTGTGGAAGACAACATCTTCTAGAACTTTAGAAAAGTGATAAGATTATAATCCTTATGGTGTTAAAAGGGACAAGACATATGCACTATGATATGAGGTTTCCTAAATGCCCCAAGTATCTCCATTTTTTGGTTATGGAGCTGTAATTTTCAAACGTTTAAGCGCTGTGAGCAATTTTTTATACTTTTGTGGAGATGACAAAGTCCCTGATGGAAGGACCATTAATAACTAGGTTTATTTGTCAGATTGAGGGACAAGAGCTGTCAAAGGAGAGGGAAACTAAGATAGAACATCAGAAAATTACACATGAAGACACCCAAAGTAAGAAGCGCACTAAGAAGTGAGAGAACATTAATGAGAAAATAGTAAAGATGCAGAAGACTAATGTTATTCATATCACAATTTTTTGTGGTGTGGTCATAAATAAGTCTTATCATTTCTATTCCTTCTAAATTACTTCAGTTTGTAGAAAAATTAAACTATGTTCTTCATTGTAGTCACTAGTTAAACAGAGATTCCATACAAAATTGTCCTTTCTAATAATCATAGGCACTAACCAGCAGCAGTGATTACTAACAGATTTTCTGAAACAAAATACAGTGCTTATTTCCCCAATATTCTCTTCATAAATATGTATGAATGAATATGGACATGTATAAAACTGCCAAATCTAGATTAGCTAACTCTACATTTTAGAGAAAGAATAATTTATAATTTTATTATTTTACACACTCACTCATACATTCACTAAAATATTGATTACCTACTCTCCTTCAGGCTATAAACAAGTAAACCAATAAATATATGACATTATTTGATTGTGGTATGCAATATAAAAATGTCTTTTTTTTTAGATGAAAGAGAGTGAATGGGAAAGGGGAGCAATATTATACATGAAAACTAGAAGAAACCTCTCTTAAGAAATGACATGTTCTCCTTAAATTTCTTGGGTTTTGGCTATCACCCCTTTACTACCCATACTAACCAACTTCCCAGGCATAGACAATTATGAATCTGTTTTCTGTCTCTAGAGACTTGCTTATTTTGGGCATATGAGATCAGTGCAATGATAGAATACATTGTCTTTTATTATTGGCTCCTTTTTCTTAGCATAAGTTTAAAAGGGTCATGCATGCTGTAGCATGTATTGGTATTTCATTCATTTTTTATTGCCAAATGATACTCTGTATGGTTATATAACATTTTATGTACTCATTCATCAGTTGATGGGCATTTGGATTTTCACTATTGTCAATAGTGCTATTATAAACATTTGCATGCAAGTTTTTATATCCCTTGAATTGGAATTATTTCATATGGTATATTTTTATTTAAAATTTAGAGGAACTGACAGACTGTTTTTCAAGGTTACTGCACCATTTTACATTCTCACCATCAGTGTGTGAGGGCTCCACTTTCTCCACATCCTTACCAACACTTGTTATTTTCGATGTTTCTGCTTATGGATATCCTAATGGGTGTGAAGGGGTATCTCACTATGGTTTTGATACATATTACCCTAATCACTAGTGATACTGAACATCTTTTCATGTATTTATTATCCATTTGTATCTTTTTGAGAAATGTATTTTCACTTTCCTGATGGTGTCCTTTTTAGCACAAAAGTTTTTCATTTTGATTAAGTCTAATCTTTTTATTTTTATTTTATTTTTTGTGTTTTGGGGTCATGTCTAAGAAACCACTGTATAATTTGAGATCCATGCATATGTTTTTCCCTAAGAGTTCTTTTATTGGCTCTTACATTTATGCCTTAGGACATATTTGAGTTACTTTTGGTATATGATGGCAGGAGGGGTCCAATTTCATTCATCTGCATATTCAGTACTAATTTTTCCTGATGCTATTTTTTCCTATTTATCTTGGCAATCAAGTCATTATATTGAAATTTTAATTTAATTAAATCTTAGCTGATTTGCAGAACTTGATTATCATTAAAAAGTTGGAATATAAATACTGGATCCATCCATTCTTCTAAAATGGCCTGTTATTTTCTCAGCTAGAGATGTAGGAGGTGACAGTCATAAACTTTAAGATATTGTGTTTAGTAAACCATTCTCTAATACAAAAACTCTGACAAGCCAAATCTATATTGAAAAGCTAAAATATTTTAATATCTGGTGAGATGTTTACCAAGAACAAGAGCAGAGAAAAAATCAGCAGAGGCAATGAAAAAATCTAAAAACCAATTGTATGTGACCATTGTTTCTTTCACACCTTGACTATTTTTTGTTGACCAGACATTGATATGGTCCATCTATTATTTTTTTTTTTTTTTTTTTTATCATTTAAAGCTAAATTGTTAGATCTAGCTAGATACTATAGTACCATACTGGAAATGAGGGGCTGTGATAACTAAATATAACACAGAATTCTAAAAATGACTTTATTTTCACATACTTTTTTTCAATAGTACTTCAAGATAAACTACATTTTTCAGGATTTTATGTGTTATGCAAAATTTAGAAATCTTATAATCCTTTAAAGAGTAGACTAAATAACAGTGGCTTTTTTTGAATAAAGACTGTAAGTAGCCTTGAGAAAGTGGGCATTTGAAATATACATCTAGAATGGCAATCCTTTCTCCTCATTCTTTGAAGTGATATTTTTGTGTTCAAAATCAAATATTAATAATTGTCTACAATCTGCCCCATATTAAGTTTTTGTTATAATAAGTTAATGAATAACTTGATAGTATTTTTCAAGTCTGTCAGATAAGAATCAGGTGGTTGGCTAATTAAATAGTCATACTTCAGACATTGTGAGTCAGGATCTCTAGAGGAAAAGTCTGGAAACATGAAGTTTAAATTAAAAACCAAATTTTTCTAATGATCTCTGCCAACAAAGTCAGAGATATAATACTAAAATTATAAAATAATCTTCACTCTCAAAGCAAATAGGAATTATTATCCAATCCAGCCTATGAAGATTATGTCTTTGTTAAATAAGTGGGAAACTCTTTTTACTAATGAGATTAAAAAATAAAATTAACACACCACTGTGGAAAAGATTTTAAAAAGATCAGTAAAGCCTGTCAGTAAACAGGCTTGGAGGATTCTGAAGATTATGTTTGCTACTTCCACAACATGCTAAAAAGTATAATTAGGAACAGTTTGCATAGGGGATACCTCTTTGTTTTTCAGGTAAACCATGATAGAGATACCACACATTTGCAAATTGGCCATGGACAGCCTTTAAATGAGCCAGTGGGCCCAGGAAAAATAATAGAAATAAATATTCAAAGTCCTTAAATTATCAGATAATTTCCTTCTGAGTGAAAAACAAACCTAGAACAAAAATATATTTATTTCTTTAAATTAAAATCAATAAAATTTACATTGTAATTAATCTTTTTCAGCTTAAATTGCTAAAAATATATTCTTTAACAGTTAATTATGTTGTTTCTTGCTTCTTTATGTTGTTTTTTGTTCACCTTAATGATCTAAAAGGCATTATTCAGAACCATTTACTACTATATTCAATTTTATGGCTCACTCTGTAGAAAATGTATGCAAACATTTTAATTAAAGTTAAAACTAATCTAAGTGAATTTTTAAATTACACTGGCTTGAATGAAATAAAAGGATAATAAATGCACCTCCTTATGATTTCATCTGTATTATCAATGCCCTGTAGAAAATACACAGGTTAATTTCTGTATTTGTTTGTGTGATCATTTACATACCCATTACATAAAGTGTTATTTTTAAAAATTATATGTCTTATTCATAAATGCCATTTATGTTATCTGTATTCTGTATCTCAGAATAATTACATCAATACTTATACTACACACATTTTAATAAAGAATTATTTACAAAGGAGGGTTGAAATGGAGCCATAAATCATGGCATGTGTTTGTAACAATTCACAAGAAGCCATACAATAGAAGCAAAGGAATGTGATTCCTTGACTGGACTTAGCTGAATTGTTCTTGCCTGAGGTTTTTCGCATGGTTATAGTACAGCTGAACTATAATAATCCTAAAGTGCCACTAGGCTGGGCCCAGGTGGTTAAGTCACAAGACAGGCAGTGTCTGACTGTTGCCTGGGACCTCACTTGGGTTGTTTACCAGAGCACCTACTTCTGACTTCTGCATTTAATTTATGTTTGTCAAAGCATAGTAGCTATGTCCTGGGAAGTAGTATCAAAAGAAAAAAAGCAACCCTAACAAGAAATTTAGGCAGATGCTGCAAGACTTTTTATGATCTAGCTTCAGATACCACACTGATCACCTGTATTCCATTCTATTTTTCAAGAGTCATGACCAGGTCAAAGTCAACTGAAATTGATTACATGAAGAAGTAAATGCCTGGATGTTTGACTCATTAGCAGTTCCTGCTTAGAAACTAACTTACTCAGGAGAGGAGAGGAGGTCTAGAAAGAGCTTCCCTGAGCCTGGAAAATTCTGAGTGTGGAGGCCATGACCATTTTCGGTCAGTATGTCCATGGCCTTAAGACACTGGTGGAGAATGCCTTATTGAGACTATGAATAATAGAGAAGATGTTTTCTAGATATATTTTTCCAGACTCAGAAGTAGTTTTGTTGTTGTTTGTTTTGCTTTGCTTTTAACAGATAAAATCACAATGAAGATGACATGTTAACATGATTATCCTTAATTACCTGGCACCAAGTTTCTTTTAGGGCCCAAGAGAAAAAGAGTGTTTTTCATAAACAAAATCCAATTAAGCTTGACTGTGTGACATCTCTGAGAGGTTAGTAAAGGTATATTTACTTCAATGTAATTCTGAAAATAGGACAATGTGAAATGCTGTACTTTTCTTCACCACAGCCTGTTGTCAGTTGATTGACTTTGCTGCTCATCTGGTGAGCAGACCCAAGTTCGGTTCAGTAAAAAAGTATGCATACTATTAAATTGCTTTAAAGTATTAAATTGATTTAATATTTTCATAAAAATATATATAAATCTTGAAAAGACTGAGCAAAAGCTAAGATACAAGAATATTAACATGGTACTACAATTTTTTTTGTGTGTGGCTGCTTTGGGTCTTCATTGCTGTGCGCGGGCTTTTCTCTAGTTGCAGCAATCAAGGGGCTACTCTTCATTGCAGTGCACGGGCTTCTCATTGTGGTGGCTTCTCTTGTTGTGGAGCATGGGCTCTAGGCACACGGACTTCAGTAGTTGTGGTGCCCAGGCCCTAGAGCACGTAGGCTTCAGTAGTTGTGGCTCACGGGCTCTAGAGTGCAGGCTCAGTAGTTGTGGCACATGGGCTTAGCTGCTCCGCGGCATGTGGGATCTTCCTGAACCAGGGGTTGAACCCATGTCCCCTGCATTGGCAGGCAGATTCTTAACCACTGAGCAACCAGGGAAGTCCCTGGTACTACTTATGTATGTTGTAAACTTCACCAATAAATATTTTTTAAATATGTAAGAGAAGGTAAAATCATCAGTTCATATTTGGAGTGGTGTGGATAAAAGTTTAAAAAGACCTCAAATAGCTGTTTCAGACAGCAGATAATTAAACTATCCGGGAAATTAGAGAAAAAGGAAAGCTTGGTAATATATACAGAAAAGCAATTTAATATTCAAACTATGAAAAATATAAAATAATAAGCATCACATTTCTATGTAATGACCAGTAAGGAGGCCTAAAGAGAAGCAATCAGACAGAGGCATGAGATTTAGGGGAGGGTGGAGATGTGGGGGCCAAGTGGAAAACAAGTTTTCAAGAGGAGAGGTAAAAGGTATGGGATGGCACAGTTAGACAGCGAAGGTACTTAATGACAATGATGTAGCATTTTGACAGAATGATGAAGTTCAAAGGGCATTTAAAGCAACACAGGAGGAGATATTTTAAGATGGCAAATATAAACAATTCTGTTTAGGTTTAAGAGAAAGGCAAAGAATGGGATATTACAGGAAGAAAAAGGGGTTGAAAACTTGCTTTTCTTTTTCTTTTTACTTTTTTAGGATGTGAGATAAAACTGAATGTTTGCATGTTATATAAAGGAGTAACAAGTCATTGAGAAATGTAAAGAAAATGAAATAAATGTCCAAATTTAAATGTATGCCAGAGATTGTCAAAAGACTAAATTAAAAATACCACACATGATTAGTTTTGAAGAAATTTGAGTAATAGCATATTTATTTAAATACATTATTGAATTAAAAATTATATGTATATATACAAATATATACACACATATACATACATTTTTTCCATCAAAATAATGAAGCTTTTATTTTCAGGAAATATAAGATCAAAAGAGATACCCATATTTTAACCATATATATAAATTAATAAATTACTTATTTAACTGTATTCTCACCTATTACTTAAAGAGATCTTAAGATTATCATGTAGAAATAGCCTTAGGTTTTAAAAATTTATCTTGGCATATTCCATTGCTTTTTATACTTGTCAGTTTAACCCAGTCAGCTATATTGGTAACTTTAAGATGATTAAAAACTTTCTATTTTTCTTTTTTCCAAAATGCATTTGTATTATTATGCAGACTTTGAGTATGACCAAGGTCTTCTCCAATTGCGTAAATGAGAACTTGTTTTTGCTTCATATTTTTAGTACATGTTACCACATCTTGTTCATTTTTAATCAAAATAAATGTGATTGAAAATATCTGCAGTGCACCAAGGCCAAAGTTCTTTTGCAATATGGTTTTATTCTTCTATTTTTACCTATTCTTATTCTGAGAAAACTCTATGTATTTGCAATAGAAATGATACAAATTTGTTGCATACATTCATTGAAAGAAGTGCTGGAGATAACTATTAGAAACAAGTTGAAGACGACAAGATCTTCTGAAGTGCCAAGTGACTCCTCAATTGTAGGTTGTGAATATACTATTCAATTTTATGCTATTTCATTTCTCAAAGAAGACACTGTATGACTTTTGAAAAAGGTAAAAGTGCTTTACCCTATCAGTCCAACAATTTTCAGAAGTTATTCCATACTACCGAGTCAACATTCAGTGCATTGGTATAACTAGATGGCTCTTGCCCTCTTCATATCATCATCAGAGAAGTGAGGATGAGGGTTCACTGACATATTCTACTAACTAGCATATAAAAAACAATTGCAGCACATAATGTATTGCTAGAGAACTGTTCTTTACACCAAGCCATTCAACAGGAATGTGTTGGATACTTTTATTTGTATATTATAAATTTGGGAAAGGTGAGCTTTATAAAAATATCTAAATTTAAAAATTATCTTTTCAGAAATGTAATAGTCATTGATGTTTATCCAGAGAGAGTTGCTGACTTACTATACCAATCAATATATTCATTATTACTGTGAACTAAGAATGCTGCCTGCCATATCAGTAAATAAAGGATCAAGCCACCACATTACAGCCTCCCGGATGGTAAAGGCTGAGGGAACTCAGGAAGGAAATAAAGAAGGCCTGCCACCTAGCAGTCACCAGACTGCAGCCACCCCCGACGGTGCAGCCTGAGGAAACACAGGATGAGAAAATACAGGATACTGGCCTCAGATAGCCGAGGTGCATATCAATGGAATGATTTCAGTGATCCCAGACTCTTGCATCTTCCCATACATAGAAAAGCGCTAAATTCCTTAATATGAGATATCTGGTTTTCTTTTATTAACAGTAATCTTTTGATATTCTGACTACCTGGTCTTGTTGCAAAAACTCCTATATATCCTGGCTTCCCCCCTTCCTCTTCAGAAAAGTTTCTCAGAATTATCTGAAATGCTATGTCCCAGGCTTAAGTCCTCAGATTTGTCCACAGAATAAAACATAACTCAACTTTTAGGTTTTGCATTTTTTTTCAGTAGACATTACTTACAGTTAAGCTATCCACATAAATCATATCAATACAAATTTTTTCATAACTTGTTATTGTAATGATGATGGTGAACATTTAAGACCTGGCAAAAGAGGTATAGTGGGAAAGGATGGAGAAGGTACAGCATTCAAGACATTCTAAAATCATTTACAGCCTCTTCTGTCTGTGCTTCCCTTATTCAAAGACTCTTTACCCCAAAGTTCAAATTTTAGAATCAAACAAATAAATTCACATTTTTTTGAATGCTTCATCTTCTCCACACACCTAATCTGTTTATTTTCATATCTCCCATGTTGCCTTGTATGGTGGTGCCACATTGCCTCAATAAATATTTCATTAAATAAGAAATAATATAGCAATGCCATTATGGTAATAAATTAACTCATTCTTTTAAGTCAGAAAGAAAACATGCATTAATTCCAGGAGAATTTCCTCAAGATAATTAAGTATACATTTGTGGATAGTGCATGCATTTATTTGAAAAGCATATATATATATATATATATATATATATATATATATATATATATATATATACACTAACCAATAACTATGGAAAATAGTTTTACTTCACTTCCTTAATACATTAATTTTTCTATTAGTTAAAATATTTTTCAACTTTTCTCCTCTAACATCTGTGACACATCCTATTTCCTCTTCCCTTTAGCCCACGACCTTGATAAATACTTCACAAAGGAGTACCCTGAGCCCCTTGCCTTCAGGGAAGGAGGAAGGTGGGTTTGAGATTTGTTCTCCTACTCCCTGTTGGACAGCCTTGTGAGTAAAACCTCTCTTAGCTGCAAATCTTGGTGTCTCAGCGCGTAGACTTGACAGGTCTCACATGGATAGAAACACCCGTTGCTGGTCAATCGGCAGACTTGAATTTGAGTCAGCTTTGCAGTAAACTACATAACCAGATTGCAGTGTGCTCACAGGGTCTTGGTGCTCCGGCCGGGTGTCAGGCCTGAGCCTCTGAGGTGGGAGAGCCGAGGTCAGGACAGTGGACTACCAGAGACCTCCTGGCGCCATGTAATACCAATCAGCGAGAGCTCTCCCAGAGATCTCCATCTCAACGCTAAGACCCAGCTCCACTCAATGACCAGCAAGCTCCAGTGCTGGACATACCATGCCAAACAACTAGCAAGACAGGAACACAACCCCACCCAATAGCAGAGAGGCTGCTTAAAATCGTAATAGGTTCACAGACACCCCAAAACACACCACCGGATGTGGTCCTGCCCACCAGAAAGACAAGATCCAGCCTCATCCACCGGAACACAGGCACCAGTCCCCTCCACCAGGAAGCCTACAGAACCCACTGAACCAAGCTCACCCACTGGGGGCAGACACCAAAAACAATGGGAACTATGAACCTGCAGCCTGCGAAAAGGAGACCCCAAACACAGCAAGTCACAAAACAAGAAGACAAAGAAATACACAGCACGTGAAGGAGCAAAGTAAAAACCCACCAGACCAAACAAATGAAGAGGAAATAGGCAGTCTACCTGAAAAAGTATTCAGAATAATGATAGTAAAGATCCAAAATCTTGGAAATAGAATGGAGAAAATACAAGAAACGTTTAACAAGGGACCAGAAGAACTAAAGAGCATACAAACAATGATGAACAAAACAATAAATGAAATTAAAAATTCTCTAGAAGGGATCAATAGCAGAATAACAGAGGCAGAATAACGGATAAATGACCTGGAAGATAAAATAGTGGAAATAGCTAGTGCAGAGCAGAATAAAGAAAAAAGAATGAAAAGAACTGAGGACAGTCTCAGAGACATCTGGGACAACATTAAACACACCAACATTTGAATTATAGGGGTCCCAGAAGAAGAAGAGAAAAAGAAAGGGACTGAGAAAATATTTGAAGGGATTATAGTTGAAAACTTCCCTAATATGGAAAAGGAAATAGTTAGTCGAGTCCAGGAAGTGCAGAGTCCCATACAGGATAAATCCAAGGGGAAACACACGAAGATACATATTAATCAAACTATCAAAAATGAAATACAATGAAAAAATATTAAAAGCAGCAAGGGAAAAGCAACAAACAAAATACAAGGGAATCCCCATGAGGTTAAAAGCTGATCTTTCAGCAGAAGCTCTGCAAGCCAGAAGGGAGTGGCAGGACATATTTAAAGTAAAGAAAGGGAAGGACCTACAACCAAGATTACTCTACCTAGCAAGGATCACATACAGATTCGACAGAGAAATTAAAACCTTTACAGGGGGCATCCCTGGTGGCACAGTGGTTGAGAGTCTGCCTGCTGATGCAGGGGACACAGGCTCATGCCCCAGTCTGGGAAGATCCCACATGCCGAGGAGCAGTTAGGCCCATGAGCCATGGTCAATGAGCCTGCGTGTCTGGAGCCTGTGCTCCACAACGGGAGAGGCCACAACAGTGAGAGGCCCGTGTAGAGCAAAAAACAAAATACAAAAAACCAAAAAGACAAAACCTTTACAAACAAGCAAAAGTTAAGAGAATTCAGCACCACCAAACCAGCTTTACAACAAATGCTAAAGGAACTTCTCTAAGTAGGAAACACAGAGAAGGAAAAGACCTACAATAACAAACCCCAAACAATCAAGAAAATAGTAATAGGAATATACATGTCAATAATTACCTTAAAGGTAAATGGATTAAATGCTCCAACCAAAAGACATAGACTGGCTGAATGGATACAAAAAGAAGACCCATATATATGCTGTCTACAAGAGACCCACTTCAGACCTAGGGACACATACAGACTGAAAGTGAGGGGATGAAAAATGATATTCCATGCAAATGGAAATCAAAAGAAAGCTGGAGTAGCAATTCTCATATCAGGCAAAATAGACTTTAAAATAAAGACTATTACAAGAGACAAAGAAGGACACTACATAATGATCAAGGGATCAATCCAAGAAGAAGATATAGCAATTGTAAATATTTATGCACCCAACCTTGGAGTACCTCAATATATAAGGCAAATGCTAACAGTCATAAAAGGGGAAATCGACTGTAACACAATGATACTAGGGGACTTTAACACCCCACTTTCACCAGTGGACAGATCAACCAAAATGAAAATAAATAAGGAAACACAAGCTTTAAATGATACATTAAACAAGATGGACTTAATTGATATTTATAGGACATTCCATCCAAAAACAACAGAATAAACTTTCTTTTCAAGTGCTCATGGAACATTCTCCAGGATAGATGATATTGTGAGTCACAAATCAAGCCTTGGTAAATTTATGAAAATTGAAATCATATCAAGTATCTTTTCTGACCACAACCCTATGAGACTAGATATCAATTACAGGAAGAAAATCTCTAAAAAATGCAAACACATGGAGGCTTAACAATATGCTACTAAATAACCAAGAGATGACTGAAGAAATCAAAGAGGAAATCAAGAAACACCTAGAAACAAATGACAATGAAAACACGACGGCCCAAAACCGATGGGATGCAGCAAAAGCAGTTCTAAGAGGGAAGTTTATAGCAATACAATCTACCTCAGGAAACAAGAAAAATCTCAAATAAACAACCTAACCTTACACCTAAAGCAATTAGAGAAAGAAGAATGAAAAAAACTCTTGGTTAGCCGAAGGAAAGAAATCATAATGATCAGATCAGAAATAAATGGAAAAGAAATGAAGGAAATGATCACCAAGATCAATAAAACTAAAAGCTGGTTCTTTGAGAAGATAAACAAAATTGATAAACCATTAGCCAGACTTATCAAGAAAAAAAGGGAGACGACTCAAATCAATAGAATTAGAAATGAAAAAGCAGAAGTAACAACTGACACTGAAGAAATACAAAGGATCATGAGAGACTACTACAAGCAACTATATGCCTGTAAAATGGACAACTTGGAAGAATGACAAATTCATACAAAAGCACAGCCTTCCGATACTGAACCAGGAAGAAACAGAAAATATAAACAGACCAATCACAAGCACTGACATTGAGACTGTGATTAAAATCTTCCAACAAACAAAACACTGCAGATGTGTCTAGTGAATTCAAGCATAAAAAGAAAAAAAAAAGGATGTTGGTTGACTCACAAAATTGTTGGGATCCCTGGAGGATCATTCTCAGAAGATATGCAACCTGAGAGCATGCCCAAAATCCCTCCACAAAACTGGTTTAGCAGAGAAACAGTGGCCACCTTGTCAGAACTCTAGATATTCCAGCCTGAACTACTGTCAGTGTGCTGCAAGCACAATTAACCCTTTTATCCTAGAAGCTGCTGCTAACACTACTTCTACTGTTGCTGAAGTAACTTAATACAACTGCCACTGCTGCCAGAGAGGACAATTTACCATTGCTGTTAATTCTTTTGATCGTAATTTCTTATGTCAATATCTAGGGCATGTGCCCCTGATTGCAAGAGCATTAGTTTAGTGCCCAGGCTATTGGTACAAGTTACCTGAGAAAATTGATTATTTGGCACTTGTATATTTTGTAGTAGGAGATGTGCATTGTATTGCCTAAGACCCAAACATGAAAAGACGATTTTGATATCATACAGTCAAAATAATGTCAATATCATCTACATCATATTATTATCAATATACAGACCACCCTAGAAAAAACACTACTTAACAGTAAATAGATTATAATCTACCCTTTACTCAGACCAAAAACCTTAGACTTATCTGTGATGCATCTTGCCCTTACATTCTACACCCACTTCACCAGAAAGTCCTCTCACATCTATTTCCAAAGAGATCTAAACCTCATTACTTATGCCACTACGAACCTTCTTCAAGACACCAATATCCAGATTCCAGATACAATCTCCTGTCAGGGCTCCATGCCTCACTTCTTGGTACCCTGCAAACCTGAATGATCTTTCACAGGCTCAAATAACGTCAAGCTGTTGCCCTACCTAAAACTCCCCATCGCAAACAGAAAACCTTTCTAATTTCTTACCATGTCTACCAATTTTTACATGATCTACTCTCTGCCTTGTTACTTGCCCTCATTTACTACAAACTCTGCTTCCCTACGTTACTCTTTTTGTTTCTGAGGTCCTTTGTATTTCTTCTCTTTTTGAGGAAAAAAAAATTTTTTTCTCAAAGACCTCTTTTCCTCTGGGAAATTCACTGCATAGATTTTTACTTGGCTTTCTCCTTGTCATATCAATGAGAGATCAAATATCAGTTGCAGAGGGATATATTTCTCAACTACCTTTGCTAAAAAAAATATCTACAGTTATTTCTATCCCCATTTTACATTCTTGAAAGCCTTAATGAAGAGGCAAGGACTCTCTCTCATTCTCATCGATGTAATCATTATGTCTGTTAATAGTGCTTTTTATAGAGTAGGTATTCAATAAACATGTTTGACTTGTAAGTCTAAATCCTATGTTTTAACCACAGTATAATCTATTACCCCAAATAAAAGCTGGCAACCATAAACGTTAGTACTGTCACGGAAGCTAATTTTTAGTAGCTCCATAAGGAGTTTTACCTCTTGTTGCTTGTTCTATATTGCTTATATTTTAGGGAAGTAGAGAATATATATATAGACTTCTTAAAATAAAAATATTTTGAGGTATCTCCATATATCAAAGTTGATTAGAAATTCCATATGCTCTTTTAATAATCTGAATTAAATGTACTAATGCCTTGTTTATCAGAGACATGAGAACTAAATAACAAAAGCTATCTATTTATGTTTTTAGCCTGCACTCATTTTCTTAGCATCTTGGGTGATTCTGAGTTGACTTGTAAAAATCTTTCTTTGTCATGTTCTAAACTACTTTCAGTTCTTTGAAATTATATTAAAAGTATTTAGTTACAAAACTTTTAAATGACAGCTGGTTTAAAATTAAATATAATAAATAATACAAACTAGTTAAATTGGCATCAAGGTGGAAGAAGATTATCTTGACTCTGGCAAGATTAAATTTAGTAGTTGAGGAAAAAAAAAAAAGAAACTTGCTCAATTTGAATCTATACCATTGAGGTAAATATACTTTAAAGGGGAAAACGAGTCTTTGTGTTAATAAAACATTTTGTGTAAGCTATTGACAATAGCATTATCAGAAATAACAGTGGCCTGAACACAACTAAGATACATTTTCAAAATGAAAACGATTCATTTTAGAATAAATTTTGAGTAAATAAAATATCTAGAAGAGGCCAAAAACACTGGGAGGACTCTTAATGGCACATGAAGAATGGCTGAACTAATAACACACCTGGTTCAGAGAAAATTAAGAGGACATGTCATATTCTAGGTGTAGTTTTAAGGAACTATAAAATGAAATGAAAATTTCATATAGTTTCTGCAACTCGAGAAGTCAGAACAAGCATCACAGAATGCAAGAGGGGGAATTCAGTTTAATAAAATAAAGACTGGAACACTATTTTTGCAGGTCCAACAATGAAACTGGCCCCCCAATAAGGTTTCTTCCTTTCTCAGGCAGATTGGCATATAAAAATGGGCCAAACAAGACGTCCTAGGTCACTCTAAGACTGTATTTCCATCAGTCACATATTTACAATAAAAAAGAAGAATGCATAGACAGCAATGTAACTTTCAGTGTAAAATCGTGTTTAGAAAATGTTTCAAATGGGCATCATCAGAAAATCTACAAACAACAAATGCTGGAGAGGGTGTGGAGAAAAGGGAAGCCTCTTGCACCATTGGTGGGAGTGTAAATTGATACAGCCACTATGGAGAAGAGTATGGAGGTTCCTTATAAAACTAAAAATAGAACTACCATACGACCCAGCAATCCCACTACTGGGAAACCATATACCCAGAGAAAACCATAATTCAAAAAGACACATGCACCCCAATGTTCATTGCAGCACTATTTACAATAGCCAGGTCATAGAAGCAACCTAAATGCCCATCAACAGATGAATGGATAAAGAAGATATGGTACATGTATACAATGGAATATTACTCAGCCATAAAAAAGAATGAAACTGAGTCATTTGTAGAGACGTGGATGGACCTAGAGACTGTCATACAGAGTGAAGTGAAAAAGAGAAGAACAAATATCGTATATTAATGCATATATGTGGAATCTAGAAAAATGGTACAGATGAACTGGTTTGCAAGGCAGAAATAGAGACACAGATGTAGAGAACAAATGTATGGACACCAAGGGGGGAAAGCGGGGTTGGGGGGTGGTGGTGGGATGAATTGGGAGACTAGGATTGACATATATACATTAATATGTATAAATAGATAACTAATAAGAAACTGCTGTACATAAAAAAATAAAATAAAATATAGATAGAGCAGTATGATCCTTGAAGCTTTAGATAAAGATTTGAACTTTGAAATATCAGGTTCCATTCTGAATAGAACCTTTCACTAACTAGATTAGAGCTGGAGAATCTCATTATTTAATTGTGTGTAGGAATGTGGAGACAGGCTTCTAAGCGGAAATATGCCTCTGCCCAAGAAGACAGAGCACATAAAAATGTGACAGCTTATGTAGTTTATCACAGTGTGTGGGTGAGGGTTACAATACTGGCATGAAAGCTGAAATGAAATAAATTGATCATTTCCTTCAATTAATAACTGGAATTCTGTGAGGTAATGGTCATTTGAAAGTGAGACATCATTAATTTATAAATAAGGTTAGTAAAAAGTAAGTTTTAATACTGCATTTTATGTTACTTTTAAAAAGCAGAGCATCAGTTCGAAAGGCAAGAATTTCCTTATCTAACTTGGGATGTTTGCAAAGAGTTAACATACTCTTCTCACTTCGTATTCCAAATTACTTTTGAAAGTAATATCCATATTGTATCTTGAAGGAAGGCCTACGCAGTAAACTTTAACGGCTGCCTGAGTTGGCAATCATTTCATAGAGACAAGACACTGCACTGGAAATTGCCCTATAAATAAGATCCCTTACAGAAAAATTAAAATGGAATTCATATTATTGATGTTCACTAGCAGCCATAAGAAACGCAAGGGAACCAGCAAGTGGCACTTGTTTCAAATTGCTCTCGGAGGCACATGAAGGACACACTCAAAGTCAGTTTTGATGAATGGTGATAAGTTTTATCCAGCATTTGGAGTGGGCTGTAATATATTTGGAAACCTTGAGGAATTTGTCTACCGAATAGAAATGATCCAGACATTAGCTGCCCTACAGCAGTTTTTTCTCTGCACTGGCCATTAATTCACTAGTACCCAGATTTCCTGCAGAATCAAGTCTCTTTTCCTTCCTTGCCAGTCCTCTGCCTCCTCACCCCTGCTCCCATTTGCTTATTTTTGCATCTTAGTTCACTTTCAGTCCTTATATTGCCTGAGAGTTTAGGATTGAAGAAAGAGAGACCTACAACTCTGTTGCTACTTCTAGTTATATAACCCTCTTGGCTAGATGTCTATTTTGAAGTGAGATCTGAGACATATAACCACAATCTCTAGATTGTACTGTGTTTCTATAAGTCATGAATGCTTATTGTAATGTCCAGTATTATAGTATATTAAGTTGTCCACACTGAAGGAAATATTCACGTAAAAAGGCAAATGTTTAACCTGTAAGTCCAAGCATACAGAGAAAATGAAGGGGAGAACCAGAAGGTGAGAGCAAGGACATGAAAGTGACAGCAAGAGTTAGACTGAGAGAGATATAAAAAGAGCAGAGAATAAATTGGAACAACAAAGCAACTGAAAAAAAAAGGTAAGAACACTAGAAATGTACCAACCTACAAGAAAATTGTCTTCTGTGCCAGATGTCAAATTTATATAGGGATTATGTGCCCTGAATTATAAATAGCAACACAAAGAGCAAACATGTTAATAGAAATTGATTTTGATTATTTTAGTAGAACTGAAAAAGTTTTCCCTTTTCTAGAGCGAATAAAAATATAATCACTAGAAAATGAAAATTAATGTGAAACAGAACAAAGACTACAGGTACTAGAGTTCAACCCAATTCTACCTTTTTTGAACTGTTGGTCCTCTGAAGAAGGCTCAGCATTGGTTCCTTTATCTGCGAAAATCTAATTCCAGGGTAAATGTACAAACTGTAGATATTGTGTATAAATTACTCAATGCAATGTCTTTATGTGATAACATCTCAAAACAATTGTCATAATTATTAATAATATGGTATTAATTTCAATATATGATATTTTTGTGACTCAACGCAATTTTAAAAAGTAGGAAATATGAGTTAAGATTATAATAGGTTGAGTTTATGGCAGAAATGTAGTCCAATACTGAATCTAGAGTTCTTAGCTCTGTGACTTTTTGACATGATACATAATTTCTCTGGGATTCAGACAGTTTGTATAATAAAAATGATAGTATTGTCAGTGCATGCAGGTATAAATAAATGCCAACAGATCATAGAATATAGAATGATACAACCAGTTGATTCTAAAGCAAAATAGCCCAAGCTTGCCAGGATAATTTATAAATTGCCTTCTTAAAAAATATATAGGGCTTCCCTGGTGGCGCAGTGGTTGAGAGTCCACCTGCCGATGCAGGGGACACAGGTTCGTGCCCCAGTCCAGGAAGATCCCACATGCCGTGGAGCGGCTGGGCCCGTGAGCTATGGCTGCTGAGCCTGCACATCCAGAGCCTGTGCTCCAGAACGGGAGAGGCCACAACAGTGAGAGGCCCGTGTACCGCAAAA